>NC_133664.1:121408886-121613886 GCF_037893015.1 Macrotis lagotis | reverse complement strand
GTCTACTTTTCTCTGGTTCGACAAGTTGTCTATATCCTAGCCTTAGAGGCAGCAATGAAGTATAGATGAGCCTGGTATCAGGAATTCAAATCTGACCTCAATGCTTACTAGTTGTGTACCTTGGGCAAGTCACCACCTCTGTCTGTCTTAATTTTCTGTCAAATGGAGATGATAGAGACTACTTCCAAGGGTTGCTGGTAAGGATCAAATGGGGTATTTATACAGTGCTTAGCACAGGGCTTGGGACACAGCAGGTGCTTAATAAACGCTGTTCCCTTTCCTTTCTCCCACATCATTCCTATCTTCCTCCTTTGCTCTGCCCTTTTTCTGTAACCTAGCTGATTGACATCTTCCTGCCTGAAATCTCAGGGTGGGAAGCTAATCAGACTCCTCTGTGTGGGACCCTAGCCATAAAATATCTATATCCTGACCTACATTCCCTGAGCAACATGAAGATGAACAAGAGAGCTTGATGGAACATTGGACCAAATTCTCAGAATAATCTTTTACAAAGTCTGGATCCCCTTCTGTGGCTATGGCTAAGACTCCCTTGCAATACATTGATTGTATTACTTCCGTGTCCTTCCCAGGCCCCATTTTGGGGTGGCTTTCCCAGCTGGTGTTGGGGTTGCTCGACTTCCCTAGTTTGGAGGTATCAGTCTGACACTGTGGAGGGGAGGTTGTAGCCTGCCCTATTGCCCCTGTCCTCCCCACCTCAGATTTCCTTGAGCATCAGATAATGAGTTTCATAGCCTTCTCTTGAGCAAGGCAATAAAGCCTGAGGCTTTTGCCACTTGACTGGCCCATTCAATTCTTTCACAAAGCATCTTTAACCCTTTTATCAAACAATAACTGTGTGTATGTGTCAGAGGCTGTTCACTTGAAACTTGTATATTAAAGTTTACATCAAAATCCTAACTAGATATGTCTAAATCTTGAGTTAGGGGTAGTAGGAGAAGAGATATGAGGGGAGAAGGTCATCTGGAGTGTGGCCTCAGAAGAAATAAATGATCCAAGGGATGCTCTCAGGTTTCTGAGCTGCTGAAGAGAGATGAAGAGCACCTGGGATGGGGCAAGCAGAAGAAGAAGCTCTGATGGAAAGAGGCCATCAAAGCAGAAGCTTCTAGGGTGGTACTTTAAGTACTATCAGAGGTGCCCAATGGTCAGTGCATTGTGTAACCAGAAAATGAAAGGTGTCAGGCTGGCTAGGTGGTGCTGTGGATATAACACCAGCCCTGGGGTCAGGAGTACCTGAGTTCAAATCTGACCTCAGACACTTAATAATTACCTAGTTGTGTGGCCTTGGGTAAGCCACTTAAGCCCACTGCCTTGCAAAAAACTAAAAAAAAAAAATGAGGGTTGTCAAATGAACTTTGGTTCAATGGGGGTTTTTTTTGTCTTTGCAAGGCAATAATGTTAAGTGACTTGCTCAAGGTCACATAGCTAGGTAATTATTCTGTCTCAGGTCCTCCTAAATCCAGGGCTGGTGCTCATTGTTTTGTAATATAATTTTATCAGTTGTCATCAAAATCCAAACTTCTTGGATGGGATTTTCTAAAAGGTTGGACACTCTTAGGTTATCCATCTGAATTCTATCTTTGAGTATCTTCCATTGGCTATGGTTCTGGACTCCATAAACAAATGTACAGGTGTTTTCCATAAATCTGGGAGCCTAGAAAAGCCATGGAGAAATTCCTTTTCTTATGTATCTCTGTGAGTACAGATACAAAGGACTTTGTGTATGTCATTATTTTCCTAACTTGATTTCTGTATTGCCACTATTTTCTGCTTGTGTAACAGTCTTTCAGTAGCTGAACCTAGCAGTAGAACCCTGAAGGCAAACAGCACCTGGATACTGATACTCAGTAAATTGGGAAGCATTGTGGCATTATAGAGGGCTTGGAGTTGGAAGGCCTAGAGTCTGCTTTTTAACTAGCAGGATGATCCTGGATAAGTCACATTTGGGCCTCATTAGCTGTAAAATGAGTAACGTAGTAAGCACCCTGCCTGCTTGACAGGGTTGTTGAGTCATTTAAGTCATGCCTGACTCTTTGTGTCCCCATTTAGGGTTTCCTTCACATAGATATCGAGTGGTCTGCCATTTCCTTTGCCAGCTCATTTTACAGTTTAGGAATTGGGACAGACAGGGTGAAATGACTTGGCCAGGGTCACACAGCTAGTGTCCAAGGCCAGATTTCAGTTCAGGAAGATGAATCTTCCTGACTTAGGGACCGGCACCCTATCTGTTGGACCATCTAGCTACCCCATTTCATTTTTACTTTCAAGTAAACATCATTTCTTTCTCATAGTAACAGATTGTAAAGTCTTTGAGGGTAGGGACTGTTTTGTTTGCTCTGTATTCCCAGAACTAACAAAGTTGCTGTGGTGAGGAATGGTACTTAATTGCTTGAGGAATTCAGAAATATTAGGTAATGAACAATGTAGTAGTTTAAGGTTTATAACTATGGAAAAGAGATTCCATTTAACAAAGGGTTGGGCAGGGCCAGTGGATAGCTTAAAGACCCACAGGCTGACTACAGAATTGATGGGAGGTAGGAAGAGAGTGGACAAGAAACCTGCCCACAGACTCACTGTCACTTCTGTGGGTCTCTTTCCTCCTGTCTCCACATTCCTTTAAGGTTCCTCACTGGTCTGGCTCTAGGGTACTCGTGAAAGCTGGGTTGGAAAGTTTGCCTTTCAGGCCCTAGAGGCAAAAGGACTAGCCCAGAGCTGATGATGTTGTTTGTCCTTTGGTTCTTGAAGAAGACCATGACATCAGGGGAGGTGATGCCACGACAAGCTCATAAATTGGATTTCAGGGTGGGGTGGGGGACTGTGCTAGTTCAACAGTCTCCCTTTCTCCTCCAGGGGCAGCTGGGTCTAGTGACCAGATATGAAATAAGGATAATTGGAGATAGACCTGGACGCAAGGCAGTCAGGGTTAAGTGACTTGGCCAAGGTCAGACAATTAAGTAACGGTCAAGTATCTGAGACTGTGTTGGCACAGGGCTCTGTGCCAACCAGCTGGGAGCTGACCAGCAGGGAGGGTCTTGGGACTTTGGAGGAGTATGTTCTGCTTAAGACAATACAGGGAAGATTGATGTTGATGTTTGTCCTTCATTTTTTTTTTTAGGTTTTTGCAAGGCAAATGGGGTTAAGTGACTTGCCCAAGGCTACACAACTAGGTAATTATGAAGTGTCTGAGGTCAGATTTGAACTCAGGTACTCCTGACCCCAGGGCTGGTGCTCTATCCACTGCGCCGCCCTGTCCTTCATTCTTGAACAGGACCATGACATCAAGGAGGTGATGCCATGACAAGCATGTGAATTGGATTTGAGTGAGGGGCTGCTGTGCTTAGTCACCAGCCTCACTTTCTCTTCTGGAGCCATCTGGATCCAGTGGCCAGATAGGAATCAGGACGACTGGAGATGGCCCTGGAAGTGAGGCAATCAGGAAAAAGTGACTTGCCCAAGATCACACAGTTATTAAGAGAGGCGAATTTGAACTCACGTCCTTCTGACTCCAAGGCCGGTGCTGTAAGCCACTGCGCCAACGAGCTGCCCTACAAGGGAAGATTATGCCATCCTGGGAAACATGAGCCTAGAGGGGTGCTCCGGCTTACCTGGGCTGCAGAGACAGTCTAGATTCCTTCCCTCCCCCCCCCACCGCATTCTGCCCCTCCGGGACCCTGAGTTCTAGGGGCGGGGCGGGGGCATTTGAGCCCTCTCTTACAGCGGGGCTTCCCGGGAGGTGGTTGGCCCACTGAACCTGCCCCGTCCTTCCAAGGGGCAGGCCCGGCGAGCAGCCCACAACAGCCGGCCGGGGCTCCCCCCAGCCCCAGTGGTTGCGTCCGGTAGGCTGGGGAAGGAAGGGGGACAGTCTGGAGAGAAGAGGGGAGCTGGTGGGGCCGGGCCAGGTCCCCGCCTCCCGCACGCCTCGCCGCCAGCTCCTCCTCCTCGTCGTCGGCTCTCTCCGGCCCGGGCTCCCCGAGGCTCTGCGGCTCCATCCTCAGCAGCGCGGGCCGCGGCCGCGGCCATGGACACGGAGGCGGGGGCCGGCTCGGGAGCCCGGAGCTGGCCCGGCCAGCGCTCAGGTCAGGGCTGCCGGGCCCCGGCTTCTCCAAGGCTCTGCTCTCCTCCCCCCCTCCCCGTGGCGCCCCTCCACGCTTGCCCCGGGTCCCCCTCTCCCGTCCCCCTCTTCCCCTCCCTCTCCCGCATGGCCAGCCCCGCTGCTGCAGCCCCCCTCCCTTCCGAGGCGCGCTTGTCAGCCTCGTCTCACCTGCCCCCGGGGAAAGCGGCTTCGTCCCCCCAGGGCTCCTGGGGGTGCAGGTTCTTAGCCCCCTCTAGCTCTAAGCATAGTGAAGACCAGTTCCCGGGGGGGAGGGGGGAGAGGAGGAAATTGGGTGACATGATGATGAAGGCATTTTACTCCCAGGTGAAATTAACAGAACCCCCTTCCAATCCCCCAAGTTTTTTTCTCTTCACCTCTCTCCCCTCCCCTCTAGCTCCTTCCTCTATCTTCCTTCTCCCTCTCTCATCTTCCTCTCTCTTGGCTTATGTATGGAGAGAATCAGAGAGAGACAGACAGACAGACAGACAGACCTGGTCAGGTCTGACTCTCCAGTCAGAGTCAACAGTGGAATGGAAATACAGACAAAAAAGCAAATGGGGGAATTTAAGCCAGAATGGGGGGGGGGGGCGCGATTCATAGGGTCAGGATCAGCCGCAAAGCCGAGTGTAGAGGAAGGACCCAAAGAAGCTAAGGGGTCGGTCGGCTGGGGGAGGGAATCCCAGTGTCAGGGTCAGGCGCTGAACTGGGAGATCGAAGCAGAAGTGGGGACTTCCGCTAGGGTGAGGGGTCGTTCACAGAGTCAGGGTCAGAAGCTGAACTAGGGTTGGGGAGCAGGGGAGAGAGGAGCAGAGATCTGTTGTGGAGGGGGTCACAGTCAAGCTCAGCGGCAGAGCTGGGGGTGGGGGAGGGCAGGAAGCAGCAGCAGATGTGGGGACCCATGTTAGAATGGGGGGAGAATCACCACAGACTCCGAGCCAGCAGCAGAAGTGGATGTGAAGGGCAGGGCCGGAAGATGAGAGGGTTACAGAAAGGGTCACCAATAGACCTGGAATGGAGGTTAGAACAGAGGGAAGCAGGAGAGGGGGGATCATGGGTTGGTGGGGGGGATCAAAGAGTCAGGATCAGCAGGCCAAGCTGGGAGGGGGGCAAGAGAGGATGAGGACTTGTATTAGGATGGGAGGGATGTTCAGAGGCTGAGTCAGGTGCTGGGATGGGAATGGGGCAGAAATCAGCAGCAGAGGTGGGTCCCTGGGACAAGATGGGGAGACTGGTAGGGCCAGGGCCAGCAGCAGAGCTGGGGGTGGGAGGGTAGAGCTATTGGAACCAGCAGACCTGACAGAGCTAGTGGGGAGGCATCTGCACTAGGAAGAAAGATGCTTAGATTTGCATTAGGATTCACACATTCATGACTTAAGGAGTCTAAGGTGGGTATATTCCCCAGACTTCCCTATGCCTCTCACACTTCTCTTTCCATAGGACTTCCAGTGACCTCTCCTGGGGCCTGTGAGGGATCTGAGGGCTGTGAAAGGAAGAAAGGTCAATGCTGGGGATCCCTGGAACGCTGGGGTCAGACCTTGGACGGTGAGTTTTCTTGACCTACATTCAATGCTCCCTTTTCTTTTTCCCTTCCTACTTTTCAACTCCTTTCTTCTCTCCTTTCCTCTTCCCTAGTTGTGGCCCCATCATTTCCCCAGCATTTCCATGAACCTTTCTCACCTCAAATTAAGGTCCAGTCATCACCCTAAAGTCCTCTCTTCATCCCCACAAACTGTTGTCTGTCTTTTAAGCAAAGCTCTCCTCTCACCATAACTAGACCCTCAGGTTGGAAGGAAGGCTGCCCAATGGAAGGGTTTTCTAGTTGGAAGAAGCTGCAGTCTGTTGTTGCTTCCATTCAACCAGCATTCTGCTGCTCTACTCTCCATGCATTCCTTTCCATGGTTAAGGAACATATTATCATGGATCTGGAGCCTCTTTCACCCCAGCTGGCCTCAAAGGCTCCTACACAAAGCCTGAACTTCTCTACGCCAGTGGTCAAGCAGATGACCTGGCAGATGATTCTTGACCTGGATGAGAGCTTGGAGTCAATAACCTCTAAATTTATTTCCAGCTCTCTGAATCTCTACTTGCCCTTTGATCCAAGAGTCAGAACTAGAAGTCAGGTTTCTACTGGCAAGCTTTCCTTCATTGTTCTCAGTCTCAAGCCTTGATGCCTCCCCAAAAAAGTCTGTCATTGAGAGAGGCTCCACCCAAATGAAATCAGTCAGCAAACTCCGGGAAAGGTTGGGGAGAGAGATGAGAATACCCTGAGTCCCAGTTCTACAGGTATTGATTTATTTTAGGCGATGTCATTGGGGACCTGCAGATGGCACCCATGCATCATCTCTACCTGATCCCCTTGGCTGATGTAACCAGTTGCAAGCTTGAGAGATCTCAGCTAAAAAGTGATCCTGATGCTGTGTATGTGTGTGTGTGGGGGGGGTCCTATCTCACAGGAGAAGTATTGCTCCCAGCTCTGTATGAGGAGGAAGAAGAGGAGGAGGAAGAAGAAGAAAATGAAGAGAAAGAGGAAGAGAAAAAGGAAGAGAAAGAGGAAAAGAAAGAGGAAGAGGTCCATGATGTGAGGTCCCTGCAGGCAGGCAAGTCTCGGGCGCTGAGCCTCTCTGAGACGGAGCTGGAAGAGCTGAGGGCTCAGGTGCTGCGACTAGTGGCTGAGTTGGAAGAGACAAGGGAGCTGGCTGGACAACATGAGGATGATTCACTTGAGCTACAGGGTGAGTGCTGTCTAGAGTCACTAGCTTTCTACCCCTCAGAGTCTGGGAGTTCAGCCTTCTCCACATCTGCTGAAGATAGGGAGAAGTGGCAGGAAGGGATGGATGGGAGCTCTCAGGCCCTGGGACTGCCCTCAGCCATTCCTGTTCTCTGTTTCAGGGCTCCTGGAGGATGAGCGGTTGGCCAGCGCCCAGCAGGCAGAGGCCTTCACCAAACAGATCCAGCAACTCCAGGGTAATGCAAGAGTTTGACATAGGAAGCAAGGGAGAGGGGAATGATGAGGTGGGCTTCATTTGACCATTTTTCAAGGTACTAATCCCATCTCACTTACCACTTTTTCAGTCATCTAAGATGATCTTTTGTACCTTTTCTTTTTTTTGTTTGTTTGTTTTTTTGGCAAGGCAATGGAGTTAAGTGACTTGCTCATGGTCACACAGGTAATTATGAAGTATCTGAGGTTAGATTTGAACTCAGGTCCCTCCTGACTCCAGGGCTGGTGCCCTATCCACTGCATCACCTAGTTGCCCCATTTACCTCTTCTTTATTATCCTCTCATTTCCTCTTTCTCTTTTGGAGTTCATCTTCCACTTTTCAAATCTCCATCATAACCACCCCCCATCCCATTCTTATGTCTTTTCCCTAGCCCTTTTTTATTCACTCAACTTCTATTGAAACTCCTCTGTCCTCAGTCTTCTACTTCTTTACTTCTTTTCCTTTTTTACCTCTAATCTCCTTTTCTCTTGAGCATCCCATTCTCCTTCATCTGACATCCAGTTATGTACTGGATTGGGTGATTTAGGAGTAGGGGCACAGTCACTCTAGTCTCCATTTTGCTTCAGGCACTAGGCAGTCCTGCATCTCTCTTGGGCTGGTCACATTCCTTGTCCCCTCTCTTCTCTTCAGAAGGAATATGGGATAGGGCAAGTAAGTCAACCAGAATCAATAGTCCCCACAGGCTACAAAGCTGTGTTCAAGGATGGGCTCTTTCCAGCTACCAGAAGTCCAAGAGATGACCTAGAAATGTTCAGCTATCTCTGAGGAGCAGCAGGGTGGGTGTTCCATATCTCACAGCAACATCAAAGCAGCTTCAGTTGACTCTTTCCAGCTTCCAGTTTCTGAGAGATGTCCTAGAAAATAGCTTCAGAGCAGGCACTCCCCGGTGTGGGACAAAAGGAGGAGGAAATGGGGAAAATAAAGAACAAAAAGAACAAAGAGATGGGCAGGAATAGAAAGCAGCCAGCTAGGGCAAAGGGAGGAACAAAGAAAAGTGAAAAGGGAATGATGACAGAAGGTAGAGAGATAGGAAAAAGGCAGACAATGAAGCAACCAAAGATGGTATAGTGGCCAAAGTCCTGGATTTCAAATCAGTGGCCCTGGGCTCAAATTCTGACTCTGCTGCTGACTCCCAGGATGAGATTAGGCAAGCTGATTAAATTTCCCTAGGTTTCACATTTCTCATCTCTGCACCAGATGTTTCAGCGATATCAATAACCTTGTATATATAGTGCCTTGCCCATAGTAGGCCCCTCAAAAATACTTATTGCGTGATATCTCCACAATCCTTTCTAGCTTTAAATCCTATAATTCTAGGACCTCAGGCAAGAGATGCATGCAGATCCATGCAGCTTCCATAAGATCTGGGCAGCTGATTTCCTTGCTCCTGGGCCTTGGGGCACAGGGCCAGGATTCTTAGTCTATTTATAGCTGCTGACTACGGGTGACCCCGGAGCATTGCTAGATTCGGGCAGGGATCCAGTGCCCCTCCAGACCCGAGCACACGCCGTAGCCAGACATCCAGTGGCCCCGGGGTCCAAGTAAAAGATATCTGTGGACCACACATACACACATATATATGTATAAATATATATAAATATAAATATATATATATATATATATATACATGTATATATATATATATATATATATATATATATATATATATATACATGTATATGTAATGTGAAGTTGACAAAGCTCTAGAGGAAAGAATTAGCCCAGTAGTGAAAAGATCAGGCTTTCTGTGTTAGCTCCATGACCTCAGCAAGCCGCCGGGCTCGCTCCAAGGCCCTTGTTTCCTTATTAAGAATGATCCCAGCTCATGGGAGCTCACATTCCTGGTCCCCTCGCTTCTCTTCAGAAGGAATATAGGATAGGACAGGAAAGTCAGCCGGCATCCGTAGTCCCCATGTAGGCTTGCCATCTCCATCTGTGCCAGGAGCTGGTATGATAAGTGCTCCCGGCCTCCTCGTTAGAGGCCCGTCGCCGGGGCAGGGCTGCCCCGAAGTGGCTCTTCCTTGAGTGCCCTTGGCCAGACCCGTTCATCTCTCTTGGACCTCAGTTTCCTCATTTGTTAAAAGCAAGTTGAGCAGCCTCAGACCTGGCCTTGGGCAGAGCCGCTTAACCCCATTGCCTTGCAAAAATCTAAAATGACAACAACAATAAGAACAGTAATAATAATAATCATAATGCTGAGTGGGGGGCGAGGCCCCGCTGCCCCGCAGCCCTCCCGCGCGGGACGCGGCGGGCACAGGCGCGCAGGCGCGGGCACCACCACCGGCTCCCTGCAGGGGGCGGCGGAGCGCTCTCCTCCCCGCCCCCCCCCCCGCTCTTTCCCGCCTTGCGCCGTTCAATGCCCGTTTCCGCCCACAGGGGGCGCGCGCTCCTGGGGGGAGACCGGCCCTCCGCGGGCCGGGTGGGGAGCGGCCGCCATAGCCCCGCGGGGTCCCCCCGGGGAGACCAGCAGGCGGGCCGGCGCGATGGAGACCCAGGCCAGTGAGTCGGGGACCGCCCGCTCCCGCCAACCCCCGGGGAGGCCCCGCCCCCACCCCGCCCCTCGGCGGCTTTAACCTGCCACGTGGTCGGCGGCTGCCCTCCGGGCGCTTCCAGGGGGGCGGGGCGGCGCCTGCGCCTGGCAGCCGCGGGGCGGGGGCGGGGAGGCGGCCCGGGGTGGGGGTGGGGGGCCCCCCCGTCTGTAAGGGGCACCCGCCAGGGGCGGAAGAACGGAGGACGTTTAAAGTCGACTGGGCAAAGGGAGGGAGAAGCAGACTTGGGCTTGACAGCAGCAAGGGCGGCCCCTAAAAGCGGGGGGTGGCTGGGGAGCCCCGCACCCTGCGCCGTGGGCCGCGCCGCCCGCCCGGCCCCGGGCCCTGGCAGGGGTGCCCGCGCCGGACGGGATGGAGCCCGAAGGCGCCCGGTCCGTCCTCAGCGACGCCCTTCTGCGCACGGGGTCGGGGGCCGGGTAAGGCCCTGGGCCCACTTTGTCCGGCCCCGCCCCGCTGGGACCCCGCCCCTCTGAGCCCACCGGAAGGACCGCGCTCACTGCCGTGAGGCTGCTGCACGTTGCCGCCTTGGGCCTGCTCTCATCCTCTCCCCGCATGTGCTTTGTGTTCCGACTAGGCCGTAAGCTTCTCAGAGCCGTAACTATCCATTTTAACACTGAACTCTAGACTGAGGCAAGCATCGCAAACATGCTTGGGCCAAGCTCCAGGAAAGGTCCCTCCAATTCATTTTTACTGAAACATTGGGGGGGGGAGGGAGGGGAGGGGGAAAGGACCAGGGGACCTAGGGATTCTGTTGGGTGGTGGGGACACAGGGGGCAGAGCAGTTCAGGGCTCCGGGGTCGCCGCTTGCCGATGCAAGGAGGAGGGAGCCGGGGAGGACCTGAATGGGCCGGGAAGGGAGCTCCCCCAGCTGGGGCTGTGGAGGGGACCGGCTGGGAGGACTTGTGCCATCTTGTATTCTTGATAATAATAGAGGATCGACCTTCTAGACAGGAAGTGTTGCTGTAGCACATAGGAGCAAGTCGTTGAGCATCTCTACGCTCCTAAGAAGGGGCTGGCCTGCGTTAACTTCGAGGAGTTTCCTGCACTATAGAAATCCCCAGTCCAGGACCTACCCCTAGATTTACCACTGAAGGAATTCAAGTGCTAAATACGGGCACACTGGCAAAGCCCTGAAACTCCCTGTAGGCAGGAATTGGCTTCTGCTTCTTTTGTTCTCCCCCAGGAGCACATTCTGCACCCAACTTGACCCACACTGCTCCTCAAAGTTCTCTTCCCCAACTTTTCAATGCATTGTCCCCCTTTGTTCCTTATTTCTTAATAATAGATTTCCTTTGTTTCAAGATAGGCAGTTATAGATGACGATATATACATCCATAGATCAGAGGTAGCCAGGTCTTTCAGGAGTATACCCTATGTTCAAAAATCTATTGTGGGTTTGCACATTACTCTAAATGTACAATTGCATTCAGATAGTCCAAGCCTACCAGCATGACCCCTGATGCCAGTCAGTCTTACCACAGAAACCCAAAGGCAGCTGGTATTGGTTTCCTAAGAAGTAGCTAGATGGTGTGGCGGATACAGCACCATCAGTCAGGAGGACTTGAGTTCAAATTCAGCTGTGTGATCTTATGTCACTTAACCGCATTGCCTCACCAAAAAAACAAACAAACAAAAAAACAACAACAAAGCTAGTTTGTATATGCTAGCTAATCAGAATTAAACTGGGAGGTTAAAAGGTTAAAGGATTCTAGACAGAACCCAGCTTGGGCTCAAACTGCTTGCATCTGGCCTAAGAGCCACAAAGGTAATCAGTCTTCAGTGACATTCTTTCAAATACTTATGCTTCTTTGGATGGGTTTAGGATATCAAATTCCCTCAGAGCCACCACTGTACCATAGTGCAGTGATCGATGGTGAACCCCCAAACTAAGCACAGAGGGGCCTACATCACTGCTTTACTCAGGTGACTGTGGGATAGAATTAGGAGAGCAGGAGAAAAAACGATGTGGTTGTCAAAAAGAAAGACTTAGTTATGCTCTTTAATCATCCTCCACCCCCTGATCCAAGCCCCATGGCCTGGCTAATAGAGCAGGGCTCCCATTCAACTTTTTATTAGTTTCTTGGCTAGTAACTATTAAATACTTTCCTTCTCCAACTCTATGTACAGTTGATCCTCTCCATTGGGCCAGGCCTAGGGTCCCTAGGGTACCCAGAAGGGAAACCAATTAGTTCTCCTCAGGGGACCCAGCAGATTCATGTGCTGATCCTCTGACAGCCTCAACTTCCCATCTCTCCTAGGTGAACTGAGGTCTCTCCGGGAGGAGATCTCCATGCTGGAACATGAGAAACAGACTGAAATGCAGGACATAGAGCAGGAGCTGCAGATGGCTCAGGAAGAGATCCAGTCTCTGCGGCAGGCGGCAGAGGATTCGGCAGTGGAGCATGAGGGGGACATAGCAAGCCTACAAGAAGACCTGTGCCGCATGCGTTCAGAGCTCACGGGCATGGAACGCATGCAGGAAGAGTATGAGATGGAGATCGACTCTTTGCGGAGTGAGATCCAGTTGAAGGACAGTGATCACTCTGACCTCCTGGTCTTCTCAGATGTTGGCTTACTGCAAGGTACAAGGACAGTTCTTTTGTATCTTCTGCCAGGGGTTGGGGAGAAGCTGAGCAGAGTGAGGAAGACTTTTGGGAAAGCCTGGGACCTCTGAATGCAGACCACTGGTTTGAGGCTTTTGGGGAAGTTCTCTTTGGATAAAATACAAATGATTATGGCAGTTAGAATTTGAAATGCAGATGATCCAAGGTTCTCTCCATTCAAGAAATATCAACAAGAGAATATGAACAGTAGTGGTCCAGTCATTTAGTCATGCCCAACTCTGTGTGATCCCATCTTGTGAAGATACAGAGTGGTTTGTCATTTCAATCTCCAGTTTGTCTCCATTTTCAGATAAGGAACTGAGACAAACAGGAGTTAAAGTGACTTGCCTAGGGACACATAATCAGGTGGCTTAGTGGAAAGAGCACTGGTCCTGGAGTCAGGGGGATGGGAGTTCAAATCCAACCTCAAGCACTTGACGCTAGCTGTGACCTTAGGCAAGTCACTTAACTCTAATTGCCTTGCATCCAGGCCCATCTCCAGTCATTCAATATATAGCTGACCCCTGCACCCAGATGACTCTGGAAGTCCCCCCACTCAAATCCAATTCATGTATTTGTCATGGCATCACCTCCCCTGATGTCACGGTCTTCTTCAAGAACCAAATGACAACCATCATCATCATCATCATCATCATCATCATCACTAGCCAGTGAACTTGGCTCTCCCTGATTTCAGGGCCAGTACTATCCATTACACCATTTAGCTGCCCCTAAGAACAGTGGTAGAAAGGAATATGGGACTGGGCAACATGAGTATTATGAGAGAACTCTAACATCAAATTCAGCAACAAAGGAGAAATCTTACCCTATAGCCAGATAGTTAGCAGTGAGGCTAGGAGGGGAGTACAGAGGTACCAGCCGGGGTTTAATTTTTCTTGATAGCTTTTGGGCAGTGACATATTTAGGCTGTGTCATAGGGCTTACCATGTTGAGAAATTGTTCCCTGGAGGCAACCTTGTAGAGATCTCTAAGCCTAAACCTGTCTTTCCCTCTAATGTTTCGAGTACATCTTTTTTTTTTGGGGGGGTGGCAGGCAATGAGGTTAAGTGACTTGCTCATGAGGTCACACAACTAATAAATAAATATCAAATGTCTGAGTCCAAATTGGAACTCAGGTCCTTCTGATTTCAGGGCTATTTCAGGACTATCTGAATAGTCCTGTGCTGCCTAAATGCCCCAGCTTCAAATATACCTTAAATTAGATGGGAGGGGGAAAAGAGCTTGATCCTAGTAATTTCAGGGATATCCCAAACTCAGGGGTTATTTCCCCCCAAATTCAGTGGCTCAGCTTTGGTGCTGTTTCTAGTTGTCTGCTGGGACCTAGACCATAAGCAAGCTTCCTTTGTCCCAAGCACAGATTTGATTATTTGGACCTCAGGAAAACACTGTACTAAAAACTTTGACTGTAATGTGGCTAAAACAGGGATGAGCAAACTTGCATAACAATGAAACACCCTTACCATCTCTAGATTGGAAACCTATTTTGGCAGTCCAGAATGCTACCAAAGAATTCTGACCCAAGATAAAGGAGAAGTAAGCATCAGTGTGTTATCATGGTTGAATGCTATTGCAATTATGGGGTTAGGTCAAGTCAGTATTTGTTAAATATAAATAAAGAACAATGTTATGATCTAATATTACAAGCAATATTGCACTCTGACAAAATTCTTAAATCATCTAGAAAGATAACAGGCAGAGTTGTGAGTCAATGGTAGTACCAAACAAGAATAATAGTTAGATGTGTTTTAGCATGTCTTCACAAGTCATCATAGTTCTTGATACTCTATGAGCTTCTAGAGGTCAGATTCTTTCAAAGGTTCCTAAGAGTCTCATTTCACTTGGGGCCCTTTTTGATGCCTGAGGGTTTCTTAGGGAGCCAAAAAATGTAGACCCAGAGGGGAATCCCATGGTCCACATCAGGTTAATGGATGATGTCTAGACCAGTCCTGTTTGCATTCAAGTAGATACAGGGTGGCAGGGAGGGTAAGGGACAGCAGCTCATCTGTAGTTCAATTTTTGTCACCTATGTCCTACTCCTCAATAAGAAGGGAAAGGAATCCCATTTGTTATCCCAGAGGGCTATGACGAGCATCAGCATCCAAAAAGAAAGGAAGATCTGTTCTCAACCTAGACTTATGATAATAAAATGTTAGAAGAAACCTCTGAAAGAACCTATTAACATTTGATTGCCCCTCTTGAAGCTCATAGACTCAAGAACTAGTCAGGATGGTGGCTTCTGAAGATGTCTTGGAAGACTGATGAGGGAACAATAGCAACCCTGTCTTCCCTGGGTCTTGTCTTCCAAGACTCTGAGCTCTGATTTTCAGTCTTCCTTATGACCTTGGGCATCAGTGAAGCTGGTGAGCATCCACTGTTACTTTCTAGATGAGGAGAATAGAAGCTGACTCTAAGTACCATTTTGCTGAGAATTCAGTCTCTTTCTTCTTATGCTTGCTCTTCACAGAGGAACTGCAGCAGTTGCGGGACCGATGCAACCTTTTGACTGCAGAGTACCGTGCCCTGCAAATGAGCAACAGCACCCTATGTGAACAGCTGGAGGAGATGGAATCCCAGAGGTATCACAATGAGGACCAATTGGAAGACTTCAGGTAGCCTGGCCTCGCTGTAACCCTCTGTGTGGCTACCCCAAACTTATCTTCTAGGAATTTCTAGGAAAGGATGGTAGATGGTCTTATAATGGAGTGGACAAGGGACTATCTTCCCTGCTTCTAAAGAGTGGGTTGTCTCCCAGGTAGCCCAGCAGCTGTAGATTCAGAGATCAAGCTGTAGATATTCCTGAGCATCCATACCCAGCCTGGTTCAAATCATCCCAAGTTACAGAGGACCCCTGACACCATGACTGGTTTGAAGGATTTGAATCCTATTCTGGATATCCTTACGATTCTGATTTGATCTGATTGGATATCAAAAGTAGCTCAGACTTAATCTCTATTTTTGTAGGTAGTATAGCAGTTGACTTAACTGTCAACTTCCAGATATGGGGATGAACTGGTCCTGAGCTAAGCCCCAAAGCTTATCTTAGACCAGCAGTCCAGCTCCACCCACAAATCAAATCAGTCTTTGAAGATTGTGGTGGCTGAAGCCTTGTAGGAATCCAGCCTCTGGTCACTTAGCTGAGTGGTTTTGAAAATCACAGTTGGGTCCCTTGTTGTGCAGCCTTGGGGGTAATGCCAGGAATAACACTGTCCCAATATGGCTTTGGGGTTGTGGGTTACAGAAAAATGAGGGTGGCAGAAAGATGGTTGGAATCAGAGAAGGAGAAGTCAACGGCTGAATCTCAGACTTCAGAAATGGATATGTTTATGGATATCATGTACAACCAGCCCTGTGATGACAATGAAGAGTTTGATGAGGAAGAATCTGAAAACCTTCGGCAACAGCTTCATGGTGCTGAGGAGAAGGTGCAGGAGATGCAGGACAAGGTAGGTACCATCAAGGAAGGAAGGATGCTTTCCATCTCTTCACTTTTCTAATTCTAATGGCCTAGCTCATTAGAATTGGGTAAGTCAGTCCGTTCAGTGAACATTTTAAAAAGCAGCCACTCTCTGCAAGGGCACCAGGAACACAAAGATGAAAAACTACCCAGTCCCTGATGTGAAGGCATGTACAGTCTAATTAGGTGGGGGTACTCTCTGCACAGATACATGGGGGCGGGGGGGGGGGGGTTGTACCTGTCATGCTTCTCTGACCAGATTATTTTCCTAAACTCCTACTCCTGTGTTCACAAACTCACCCTTCTGTCCTTCTTCCAGTGTAGGAACCTGTATTTTGAACTACAGGAGTTAAAGAGGGTGCATCAGGACAGTAAGGAAGAGCAGAAACACCTACAGAAGGAGCTTAGACTTTGCAAGGATGAGATACATAGGCTTAAAAGTTGCCAAGACACCCTTATCCAAAGCCAGGTAATCCCTTCTGGGGGGAGGACAGGAGTCATTTCATCAGGTGAGGGAGGGAGCCCAGAAGCCAGGCTAGACTTGGGTCACCCTTGACCTTAATCCAGAGGTATAGCCCGTGGGAACCAGTTTTGGGATTTTGGGGACACTGCATTCTGGAAGTTCTGGTCTTTTCTGGGTGCCTGTGTCTGAGGAGGGAATAGATTGAACCATATCATGGAGGTTCTGAAGGGGTCTACATCTGAAGAGGAACCAAGTCATGGTGTGGTGGTGGCTTTTGTGGTAACTCAACTTACCTGCATCCTCCCCTCCACAGACCCAGGACCTGGTGAATAAAGTGTGTGAGCTGCAGAAGAAGTGCCAGGAGAGCCAGTTTGAGCAGGTGAAGCTCACCAGTGTACACAATCAAATGCAGAAAGAGTTGCTGGAAAGCAAGGAAGAACGACGTAAGCTCATGATTAAGAGGGGATCCTTTGAAGAGAGCAACCGAAATGAGAAGGTAACGGCAGCAGGGAGAGGTGAAGGAGCAGGTTTGGGGCTCCTGGCTAAGGTTTGGGGGGGGCAGCAAATAGAAAAGAGCAGTTAGAATCAGCTGAAGGTCTTTGGGTGAAGAAAGGTGCGAGGGCAGGAGCAGAGGCTCAGGGCTGCTTCCAGGTGACCATACGGTACCTACCACCTTTCAATGGATCCATGTGGCACACCAGGTCACCAGAGGGCCTTATGTAGGCATCTGCATCAGAGAAGACGCCAAGCCAGATAAGTAAAGGGCAAGCCAGGTAAGGAAGGGGAGACCTCTGGCCAGCACTGTCCATGAACTCGGCTGAGAAGTAATCAGGTTGGGCCCCCCGAGGGTCCCCATGCTGCCCACAGTCTTCCTCCACCACAGGAACTGAAGGCCAAGCTGGAAGAGTTGCAGTGGCAGTACTGTAAGAGCCAGGACAAGAATTGCCAGCTCTTGAATACCCAGGAGAAGTTACGGGAAGAACTGGAGTTTTCTGGGATGGAGGTAGAACGCCTCAAAGCTGCAGAGACCGTCAACCAGGAAGTTCTGGAGAAGGTAAAGGCAATCTGGGGGGGGGGGGGGCGGGGAGGAGGGAGAGCCCCCGGAAGAGCAGGGTGTCAGGGCAGCTCACACACTGGTCACGCAGTAGAGCTCACTGGGAGCCCTTGCTAGAACACAAGGAGGCTGGAGAGGGCCGGAGAAGATCACAGGAAAAGATATGGGCGAGAATAGGGTGAAAGGCAGGTTATTCCTAGGGTGACTTCAGTGACTGCCTCCTACATGCTAGAACATGGAGCTGGAGACCAGGCTGCAGGACCTGGAGGCGCTCTACCAGGCCAGTCAGGAGGAGCAGGCCCAACAGCTCCAGGCGCAGGAGCTGCTTCAGGAGGCCCTCGACCTCTGCCAACAGGAGGTGGAGCTGCTCCGGAACCTGCAGGCCCAGGACAAACCCACCAAGGTAACCCCCTGCCCAGAAGGCAGGGAGGCTCTCCCAGAGGCCAGTTAGGGAGGGCATCCCCTCAGGGGAAGCACATCCAGAGATGCACAGCCATAAAAAAAAAGTAGGGGAGCCTGCAGCAACTACCCTGCCTGGGGTCTCCAGGGCTCCTGGGGGTGGGAGGTGCCAGCCTCGGTTCCACAATTGGAAATCTTGAACATTTGGAACATAATCCATGAGGATTTAGCTAGTACCTTACATAGATCATCTCATTTTATCCTCTCCACAGCCCTATGAGAGAGGGACTATTATAAGCCTTTATCAAAGATGAAGAAATTAAGGCAGACCAAGGCAGAGGGACTGGGCCAGGATCATACAACTAGGGTCAAAGGTCAGATCTGAACTCAGGTCTTCCAGATTCTTAAGTCAACACTGTCCACCAGCTGCCAGACAGAAATTTAGATAGGCATCAATAATAGTAAGCATCTATCTAGAGTTATAGGGTTTGCAAAACACGACTCTGGAAGCTGGTCGCCCTCATTATCCCCACTTTTCAGATAAGAAAACTGAGGCAGACAGAGATTAAATGACTTTTCTAGGGTCTTGGCTAATAAGTATCTGAGACAGGATTAGAACTCAGGTCTTCCTGACTCCAAGTATTATGCTTCGTTCGGACTCTTTACAGAAAATAAGAAAGAGGAATTAGGATAGTCATTAGTGGATCCAAGACCTGTTCTGTGGGTCTCCAAGGGGGCCAGGCTTCTGTCAGACTCTGTATTGAGTGACTAAAGCTCTGGAAGGGGAGCCCAAGGTCCTGCTTTGGTTTCGAACTCTTTGGGCTAGCTCAGCTCCTACAGAGTGAACCTCTTACCTCACCTCCTTGCAGGTGTTTAAGTGGATTAATGACACTGGCTTTTCCTTCATCATTTTTAAGGTGCCTGGGCATTGATAATTCTCTTGTATGGGGGCAGATATAGATGGAGATAAAAAAAATATAGATGGAGAGATCTGGAAACATGATAGAGAAAGAGACAAGATGCTTATTAAAGATGGATGGATGGGGAGGTTCATGCAGCAGGAGGTTCCTCAATTGGTCCCATACCAGTCACCCTGGAGCCCCCAGAAGAGCCCCTGTGTAGCATGTGTCTGCCTAGAGGGATCATCAGCTCCAACCCCAAGCCCTCCCTTAGCCTTCCCCCTTCTCCCTATAGGGGACTGTTCTGCTTTGGGGTGGGGTCTGGCAGGGTTACTTGGTTTAGGATAGACAGGTTAGTGTTCCTCAGGAATTAGAGTTCTCAGAGGAAAAGGATTCATCTACTGAGGGAAAGGGATAGAGAAATCAATGGACAAAAAGGAAAGACCAGTTTGCCTCTCCCTCACACACAACACCAGAGAAAATGGAACTAGAAGGTTAGAGCCACAGAGAAGCAGGCCCTGTTTAGAGCAGGATGGGGTGGAGCACTAGAGGACCTGGGACCAAATGTGACCTCAGGCATCTACTGGATGTGGGACCCTGGGCAAGTCACCCGACTTGGACTTATGTCTGTCTAGGCTTTTTCAGCTGTAAAACTGGGGCTTGAAGTGGCCCTGACCTCCCAGGGCTGACATGTGGATCAGCTAAGATGAAGTGAGGAAAACCCTCTGTAAGTGTTAGCTATTAGTATCTGATCCTGATCCCAGGAGTGAGGCTTAGAGACCTCTGGATCCCAAACTCTCCCAGCTGACCTAAGGTCAAGGTCAGATGGACTCATGCAGATGAGCTCAGGGCAAGAGAGACAGGTTCCAACATCCCCCTCTCCACAGTGCGAAGACCTGGTGGATAAACTGAAAGAACTGCAGGAACTGTACAATAACAGCCAGAAAGAACTGGCCCAGCTGCAGTTTGAGCAGGCTGAGCTCCTGGAGAACCAGAGGAGAATGCAGGAGGAGCAGGGTCAGCTGCAGGAGGAGCTGCACAGGCTCACCTTCCCTGTTCCTAAACCCAACCTCCTCCAAAAGGTATGCGGAGATGTTGGGGAAAAGGGGAGCTGAGCCAGGAAAGATCAGGGCAAGCTCCTGGCTGGGGAGGGGGCAAGCCAGGAAAGAGCGGGGCAATTCATGTCTTCAGAAACTCCCTGGCTCTCATTGGACCTGACAAAGGAAAGATAAAGGTTGGCAGCTGGATTTCTTTCTTACTTATCCCACCTTTTCCTCACCTACTTCCTCAGGGCAGGGTCTGGGCTACTTAATGGACTGAATGACAGATTCATCCTTTCTTAACTTGAGCCCCGATTGGTTCCCTTTGCTGTAGGGAGATCTCCCAGGTAGCAGGTCCCTGCACAGATGGCCTTGCCCTGGGCTGGGCTGGGCAGTGGGCAGCCGGGAGGCTTGGGCAAAGATGTGGGCAAAGACAGCCCCTCATCACCACCCCTGCTCCTCACCCTACAGAGTCAGGAGTTGTTGGAAAAGGTGCTTGATCTGGAAGAACTGCAAACCAGCTATCAGAGCCGGCAGGAAGAGCAAAAAAAAACTGGTGGCGAATCAGAACGAGTTGTTAAAGGAGCAGGCTCAGGTGCATGAAGAGTTTCGACTTTTAAAGGAGAGCCAGATGGAGAAACCAAGCTCTCAAAGTCTGGAGTCTGGAGAGAAGAGTAGTAGCAAGGTAATTGCAATTGCAGTCAGGAAAGAGGTGTAGGAGGGGGAAGATTCCATTTGGCTAGTTGCTAGGCTCAACCTGGAGGTTGGAATGATGACATGGCCCTCACCCGTCATTCAACCATTTCTCTGTTGTTCCTGGGGCTGGGACAGAGGGGGCTGCTGAAGTGGAGCTCCCCTAGGATGGTCAGCTCCAGCTCCAAATGGGCATCACCAACTGGGGGGGGGTTGATTCCCTTGCTGCCAACCTCTCCTGTTCCACTTCATTCTTTTTTACCCCCCCCCTTTCCTCACTTGTAAAACAGTTTTGTTATTGTGCAGTTACTAGAGCGGTTTGCCATTTCCTTCTCCAGCTCATTTGACAGATGAGGAAACTGAGGTAAAAAGAATTAAGTGATATACTCAGGGTCACAAAGCTAGGAAATGTGTGAGGCCAGATTTGAATTTAGGATACCAAGTCTTCCTGATTCTTAGACCTGACACTGTATCCACTATGCCACCTAGCTGCCCCAGCATTGGTTAAATGGCACGGTCTCTACATAGTCTTTTAGCAGAGGCTACAATGCTATGATTTTAGTATTTAAAATGTTTACTGATGTATACTTGCCATCTGCATCCCTTTTGACCAAAGCTAATAGAGCCTCCTATTTATTAGCTGACAGTCCAGCTTTTTATATATCCCATTTTTTAAAAAATCCGTAGTATTTTGGTGACCACACTAGACTGTTCATTGACAAACCATGGAATCATTCTCCTTTAGGGAAAACCTCCTAGTGGATCAAGTTCTTAGAACTCATTATATGATCTGTGCTGGACTTTGATGAGATGGGAACAGGATTAGATAGTCCAGGAGAGGGAACCCTCAGTGTCTAGAAAGACTAAAGGGTTATGAAGGTCTTGAAAGTGGTCAACAGGAGGTCATGTCCAGGAGGTCAGCTAATCTGGATGAGCAGGAATGTGAGTACTGGAGGCTCAGATGGGAAAGTCAGGTTATGGGACTAGCATAGGTGGGGAGGATCGTGTAGAGACAGGTCATCTCTAAGAAAAAAGTCTGGCTCTGAAGAGCCCAAAGCTTAAGTAGAAGCAACGGTCTAAGTAGGCAGGTTGGGGTAGAGTCCAGGAGCTCCTGAAGAAGATGGCAAAGACTAGAGAATGAGAGGCCAGGGACCCCTGCACCCTTGAGTTGGGTTCACAGGGCCGAACTGAGACATAGCAAAGCTGAGGGATGGAACCCAAACGCCAGGAACCCAAAAACAGACATCAGACCCTGGGCAGTCCTTGAGACACCATCAGCTGGGAGGTCCCTGACCTTGAACCAGTGGCTTCTGAGGCACTGATATCTTTATTTTTGTTTTTTAATTTAAGGAAGTACAGTTAAGTGACTTGCCCAAGGTCACACAGCTAGGTAATATATTAAGTATCTGAGACCAAATTTGAACTCAGGTCCTCCTAACTCCAGGGCCAGTGCTTGATCCACTGTGCCAACTAGCTGCCCTGGCATTGATGTCTTGTAGGCTTCTTGCTTATGGCCAAAGTGGGTCACAAGGTATGAGGGCAGGGGATGGTATCCTGGACAGAGCCCCAGGAGGGACATGAGGCAGGCAGGGTGGTACCTTTTACCAGGAAGAGGGAATGAGCAGAGCTGCAGGTTTCCCTCCTTGGTAGAGATGAAGAAGTGGGTTGGGCCCCATGTTCTGGAAGGGTGTTCTGTGTAGCCAGGCCTTCTTTGAGTCCCAGGGCCATGCTCCAGAACAGGGGAGCATGGCCCTGTCACAATGGGACACATCCTTGGGGCAGCTGCAGCTGGACAGGTGCCCTGCCTCAGCACCTGCTGTTTCCTAAGGAGATGGCGCCATCTGCCTCCCCCACTGCAGCCAGGTGAGCTGTTGAATAAGATCCAGGAGCTGAATGTACTGTACCAGACCAGCAGCCTTGAACAGGCACATCTGCAGCAAGAGGAGGGGAGGCTGCTGGATGAGCGCAGGAGGCTGCAGGAGGACCTGCAGCTCTGCCAGGAGGAGATGCAGCTGCTGCAGAACCTGACTCCACGGCTGAGCAGCAACAGCAACCAGAGCCATCCCAGAAGTTATGCCTGCAAGACCAGCACCCATACCAATGAGGATGGCTATCACAATGAACCCAAGGATGGGGAGGTAGCAGCCAGGTGGAGGGGTCGGGCAGGGAGTTGGGGAGGGAAGCAGAGAGCAGCATGACTGGCTCTCAGAAGCTCCCCCCCATGCAAGTCTGGGATCTGGGGCCCACTCCCCACAGAACCATGCTGCCCTGCACAGGGAGATCATCCCTCAACCAAGTATCTGCCCCTCCCAGGGGCCAGCCCAGACTCTCAGCTGTGCCCTCTTCTACAACAGATCGAGGAGGTCATCGCCCGTGTGCTGGTCAAACTGCAGGCGGTAAAGGCCATGTACGTGATCAGCCAAGATGAGCATGGCCAACTACAGTTAGATATGATGCAGTTGCAGGTGAAGCTGGGCAGTCTTCAGGGGGTGCTAGAAAACTGCAAGGAGGAGTTGCAGGAGTGCGAGGAGATGAAGAAAAAAAAAGAAGTCCCTCCTGTTGTACCCCAGATGACCCCTGAGGTAACTGCAGTTGGGGGGCAGCAGGGTCCTCCTGGGGGTCACTGCACCCAGAGGAGAGGGATAGGAAGACTCAGCTCTTGATCATGGTTCTCCATTCAGAGCGTGGATCACAATGTGACCAATCTGGGGCCTATAAGAAAAGGATTTGAGGTTTGTAAACAAATGAGCATGGACTGATTGCCATCAGTCCCTGCAGAGGCCATTTCAGAGGAGGGAGGAATCATGGGGAAGACAAGCCAGAGGTGGAGCCCCAACAAGGGATGGTTCCGTATCTCTTTGATAAAGTCTCTCCACGTTCTTCCTCTACCTGTCTGTCCACACTGCATCCCATAGGAACTTAACAAAATTCATGACCTCCATCCTGGCTAAGCTCAGCCCTCAGAGAAAGATGAGGGACATTGTCCTGCCTGTGGGTTTGCACCAGGGCAGTGGCAGACTTGATACTGGTTCCTAGAGAGGGTCAGTTCAAATCATACTTGAATTGACGACACAGTCCCTTCAGGTCTCGGGAGCCAAAAGTGGCCTCTACATCTGCTCCTCAGGAGATTTATGTTATGTTATGAGGCTTCCAGGTAGGATAGTGGTGAGAGGGTTGGACGAGGAGGTCAGGAAGAAGACCTGAGTTCAAATTCTGCCAGACAATTAGCTGGGTAATCATCTCTCTTGGTCTTTGTTTCCTCAGCTATAACATGGAATAATAATAGTATCTACTTCACAAGGTTTTTGTGAGGCTCAAATGAGATGACATGTAAGGGGCTATAATAAGGGCTAGCTATTATTTTGTTGTTGTTCAATCATTTCTGATTCTTTGTGACCCCATTTTGAAATTTTCTTGGCTAAAATACTGGAGTGGTTCACCAGTTCCTTTTCCAGCTTATTTTACAGATGAGGAAACTGAGGCCAACAGGGTTAAGTGACTTATCTAGGGTTCAAACAGCTAGGAAGTATCTGAAAACAGATTTGAACTGTCTTCTTGACTTCAGGACCAGCGTTGTATCCACTGTGCCATCCAGACACCCCTATCTATTATGTAATTGAAAACAATTTAAAAAAATTATTTGCTAAATCTAAATCAACAAGAGTCTAGAGGCAATAACTATTTTAAGGCCCATTTAGGGGCTTATTTTCTGTTTCTTCTAACATTTTTCTCTCAGATGCCCTTCCTTGAGACTCACAATTTAGGGGCAGTACAGCATGGTCTCTTCATTGGGGTGTCAGGGAGGGGCCAGGTCCAGAGGTCAAGTTGTGTTTTGTCTGACTGACATCCACCCCTACCCCACCCCCTGCCACATCTACAGTGTAAAGAGCTCCAGACCAAGCTCCGGGAGCTGCAGCTCCAGTACCAGGTCAGCATAGATGAGCAGAGCCGGCTGCTTGCAGTGCAGGAACAACTGGAATGTCAGCTGCAGTGCTGCCAGGAGGAGCTCTGCCAGCTCAAGGCTCAGAGGGCCCCTGTGCCAAAGGACAGCATGGACTGGTGCAGCAACAACACAAAGAATCTGGGCAAAATGCTAGGCAGGACAGGCTTCCAAGCCAGCAAGGCCATCTGCAAGACCAACAGCCAGGTGAGCGGCAGGACCCACCTGGGGGCAGGTGGGCAACATACCTCCCAGAGTGGGCTGCTGCCAGCTTGGGCCTGAGCAGGCACTTGGTCTGGTTTGTGTTGGGACTTCACCTCTGGGCTTCATCTCAGGGGTTTTTAAAAGCATCAAATAAAATGCATAGAATTTTAAGTTTAATCAAATAGATTAAAATCTGGTTATCAGTTTTCCTACTTCCTTTCTAACACTGATCATTTTCCTTTTTTGTCATACTGACCAATCTGGTAGAGATGAGGTGGAATCTCAGAGCTGTTATAATTTGCATTTCTCTAATCAATAATGATTTGGAGCATTTTTTCATATGACTATAAGTAGTTTTAATTCTTTCATCTGAAAATTGCCTGTTCGTATCCTTTGACCATGTATCAATTGGAGAATGACTTGTCTTCTTATAAATTTGACTCCATTCTCTATATATTTTAGAAATGAGTCCTTTATCAGAAACATTAACTAAAAATCATTTCTCATCTTTTCGTATTCCTTCTAATTTTGGTTGCCTTGGTTTTATTTGTGTAAAACCTTTTTTTTAATTAAAGAAAGAAAGAAACACAAGACTAAGATGTTACCTTTCTGGACTCTAATATCCACAAGTAAAACTCTGGAGTTTTACAGAAATAGCTGTAGCTATTGACTCCTCACTAGAAATATAATAGGAAATTCATGACTTCCTGGACATTTTTAAAAGCAAAAAACAAGTCTTTGAGGATTAAAATGCTTGTGCCTTGAATGATTAAAGGAAAAGAATTTTACTTATACTAGAAATAAAAATAATCCAGTGGCTTTCATTAAAAAAAAAAGTATCAAAATACCATTTTTTTAAAGCAAGTTCACAGACCTCAGGTGAAAAATCCCTGCTTCCTTAGCTAAGCATGGGAAGATTGGCAGGAGGTGACCAAGCAACAGTCCCGTCAGACTCTGTCTGGAGGGGCTACAGATAGATACCACACTATTTTGGTTTGGTCTCAGAGAATGCAGCCACATTCTGGAGTCTGGGATCTCTAGAGAGAGAGAGAGAGACAGAGACAGAGACAAAGAGGCAGGGCAGCAGATGGGGACCATTTCTTTCAAATAATTGAAGAACCTGATGGGAGAGGGTTGACTGAAATTGGAGTTCCATGGGGAGAAATGGGGTTTGGGAGGGAATATAAAATGGGAGACCAGGGGGCCTGGTCTCTGCCAGGGAAGGAGAAGGGTGGTTGGTCAATGTCAATCCAAATGAACTGTGTTTAGAAGCTTTTGACTTTTTTTCAATGATATAACCCAAGGAAGGTGATAGTGAATACTATTACATAGAGTTTTATTGATGTCTATATAGTCCAATACTCTTAACAAGCATGGATTTCTTGGGAGGGCATAGGGAATATGTGTAGGAAGCTCCTCCAGTAACACTATGGTCACCTTTTTCCCCTGCCTCCCCACAAAATCAGGAGCTGGAGGTAGTTCTGTATTACAAGGCCAGCCAGAGTGACCTGGAAGGAGATAAGTTAGAGGATGTGTGTGAAAGCCTAGAAGAGGAAGAATTGCTGTTCCAGAACATGCCGGAGCAAGAAGGGTCTGCGGAAGAGCTAGAACCTGAGTTGGAGACCAAGCCCCAGCCCGAGTCTGAGCCCGAACCTGAGTCTGAGCCCGAACCTGAGTCTGAGCCCAAGCCTAAGGCCAAGGGTAAGACTCCACCTGAGCCCAAGGGCAAGGCTGAGCCTGAGCCAGAGAGCCCGAGTCAGCCCAATTCTGAGCTTGAGCCCAAGTCTCAGTTCGAGTCCAGGGCTGAGCCTGGGGCTGAGACTGAGGAGGCAGAACCGGTGGTAGAATGTGTGCCATTTTCCATGATAACCCATGTAGAATTCATAAATCATGAGGAAGAAGAGCCAGATGACCTGTGGGACCAGCTCAGTTGCTTTGAGGATGAATCAATAGAGCAGATCAATGTGCAGGACATCGGGCAGGACGAGGAGCTCTGCAAACGGACGCCCAAGGAGTGCACCCCCATCAAGATCTCCGAGAACAAAAAGGTACCTGCAAGCCCAGACTTGGGGGGGGGGGCAAAGGGGAGGAGCTACCATGACCAGGGCAGGGTGCCTCAGAAAACAGCAGGGAACCAGACAGAGGGCATGTGGGAAAGCCAAAATGACCCAAGTTCTCTGCAAGCCTGAAATGCAGGTGGGCAGGCAAGGCAGATAAATCCCCACTGACCCATAGAAACCAGTCTTGTCTGTGGAGTGTCAGCCTCCTGAGTATGCCCTGCAAACAGTACCCTAATGGCCTGAGCAGGATGCTGCCTTCCCTGTGGCCTATTTTTGACTGGGGTTCACACAGTCCCCTCTTAAGCAACAGGTGACTACTAGATTCTTGTTCCCTAGGAGAGGATATATTCTGTTGCCACCCAGTAAGTAGACATAGAGGCTCTTCCTCAGGTGACACAATCATCCCAGGTATTTCCTATTGGATTAAACCAAATCTCATCAGGGCTACCCCAGATCTCATGCAGTCTCCAAAAAAGGACCCAGAACCGACCCACTTTGTGACTCCTCTAGGGTGACTGCAGGCCTTTTAGACTGGAATGATTTTTGTCCCAGTTTAGGGATTCAGGTAATCCTGGTCTTCCCCCTTCCTTGTCTTTCTCCCTCTCCCCCTCTGTTTCCTTTCTCTTCTCGTATTATCAGTTTTAAAACTGGGGCTGAGGGAGGAGAGGATCGATGAAAACCCTTCTTCAGTAAGTCCTAAAAAATGCTGGTATCCCTGCTTAGAGGGATGATCCATTGTTCTCCTGTAACAGAAACTGAGTTTCATCTGGGAGTTTGAGTGATGCAGACATGTGGCCCCAAGTTTCTCATGAAGATAGAACCCTGACTATACCCGAGCTGGAACACATAAGGAAGGGAGCAATGGGAGCCTGGGAAGGCTTCAGAGACTCTGAGAGGCAGGTCAGAAGGTGGTGGGCCAGGCACAGGCAAGCCCTGGTGACCAGGGCCTCTTCAGGCCCCTTCCCCTCTAGGGGGTGCCAAGAGCTCACCCAGGTCATTGACCTTGAGGAAGGAAGGAGGAGCACGTGCTGAGCCAGGACTTCGCCTCCTCTCCTGGCTGGGGGCTGAGGTTGTGGCTCAGCCCCTGGAGCTTTGCACCCGCTTCTAGCCGAAGGTGGGGAGAGCTGTGGCCCTGCAGCAGAGGTGCTGCTCCCCTGCTCTTTAACCTCGTGATTTCTTTCCTTCCTTCTCTTCCCTCTGTTCTGCCATCTTCATTACCTGTCGGCTTCATTTGTTTGCGTGTCTTTTGCCTCCCTCTCACCTACTTCATGTGTTCCCTGTGCTTCTGTTCTCACCTGACATGTTGCAGCCACCCCCTGACCCCGACCCACCCCTCTTCTCCCTGCCTCGCATAGGCCTGGTGGTCATAGCGGCTCTGCTCTGGTGCTGGTGGGCTGAGACCTCATCCTAACACAGGTACTCGTATCGCTTCCTAAGCATCTGGGTGCCAGAAGGGAGGTGCAGGTGGTCCTGATGGCTCCCTCCTCCTCCCTCCCTCTCAGCTTCTCTTGGCTGCTCCGCTGTTACCCTTCCCTCTGCATGATGTCTAGGACTGAGCATGAACCTCCAGGCTCTAGTCCTGGCTGCTCCTTGAACTGCCAGCAAAGATTCTGTCCATCTTTGAGCCTCCTCTCTAAATCCCAAAAGAAATGGATGTGTACCTCTCTATAATAGAGAACTCATAATCTCAGTATGGTTGCTACTTTTGTTTAACCATCTTTCCCTACTGCCGTTGAACTTGGAGCTACTCACTGAGTTCTCTGAAGTTACCACCTGGGTCTCTGAGAGTGGCTTGGACTCTGGCAGTGGTCAGCTCTGTAGCAGACCTCTCCACTACTGACTGCCACCACAGAATTGCTAAGTATGCATAGGCCTCTTAACTTTCTGACAGGGGGTTCAGGATTGGAAACCTGGCAAGCTCCCCCACCCACTATGCTACTCAGATTAGGGCAGTTTTCTTGGCTGCTTAGTGGAAGTATCACAGCTTCATTTTTTCATTTTATCCTACAAAAAAATTCAAATTAGAGACATCACACACACATATATACATACACACACGACTATACTAGGTGGGAACATGAGTTTTCCATTTATCTCCTCTCCATGCAAGGCTAATTGTAATTGGTTTCAAAGAAAAGATTTGCTGGAGGAAAGATGATTTGGTGAAAGACTTTGGCCAGCCAGAGCTGTCCATTCCCCAAGGGTGCAGGCAAGACAAAAGTACAGTGGACTTCTCCCACCTGGATGTGGCCCATGGAATAGGGACCCTGAGCAGGATGCACAACAAACTGTGTGGGAATGCCATGGAGATGAGAAGTTAGTGTCTTCCTAGATTTTTGGTTCTCATTGGTCACACTAAGGACCTTAAACCTATCTTTCTTCTGACCTGTTTTCACCCCTATAAAATAATGAAGAAAGTATCTCTCATTCTATTTATTTTTACATCTCACTAAATCAAATTCAGGTAAGAGATCAAGCAGAACTTACAGCAACTGGCAATATTCTTCACCATAAGCAAACATTTTCTTTTTCATCTTTATTCTGATTCTCTTTCTTTCCTCCTCTCCCCTACTCCCACCTTTTTTGCTTTCTCCCAGTCTCTGTTTTAGGAGTGCCAGTGACAGCTAAAGACATTGTTTAATTCCATTAGAGACATTCAGAACTCAAGAGTTTGCTGACCCTGCCCTAAAACTTCCCTTTTCTGGGTCTTTCCCTGGATCCCAACCTAGATCATTAAAGCCCTAAGTAGGAAGCTACCTAAGGTTTTCAGCCTCTATCAATTTGCTCTAATTATTTAGCAGCCTCTCAGACTCACTGATTTATATTTTGAGAAGGAATTTGTGGCTGATGGTCTGACTGAGGCCGGATGGGAGCACCCTGGAACAGGGGGTGTACCCTCCCATGGAGCACTCTGGGAGAAGGAAGAAGAGGTAGGGTTGGCACAAGTAAACAGAAAATCTGGACTCTAATCCTGGGTGCATATCTATAAGAGAAAGGGGGAGAGAGAGAGGGAGAGAGAATATATCAGAGGGTTGAGGTAAGAATCAAATAAGATAAGATATATGAATGCTTGGTCAGCTGTAAAGCATGATACAATATCCACTAGTATTAGGAAAGAATGGAATCTCAGTCCCATCTCCCAGAGTCACCTTCTGTCATCTTTGGAAAACAGCTTTTTGGCTGGTCCACAAATAGTCAAGAGATCGCTACAATCATAATATTGACTTTAATGGGATCTCATCAATTTGGGGATTCAACAATTCAGATTGCTACTCATTTATACCTTCTTTCCTTAGGGACCCTTATCCATATTCTCCCATCAGGACCAGGCAGGGTGTCCATTTAGTCTGCTGATCCCTGGGGCTAGTGGGGCATGTCAGGGTTAGTTATCCAGTAATCCCTTGGGCTGCTTCTGTGGTGAATATACCTCCCTTTTCACTGCATCCACATGTGGGCCTTCCGTAGAAGTGTGCCATGATTTTAATTCTTTGGGGGAGGGTTGTTTTTTGCAAGGCTGTGGGGTTGAGTATTAAGTTTCTAAGGTTGGATTTGAACTCAGGTCCTCCCGACTCCAGGGTTGGTGCTCTGTCCACAGTGCCATCTAGCTGCCCCTCACAGTTTTAATTCTAAGAGACTGCGGTATTCCATAAATTCAAGCCACATATGATCCCCAAAGAATGTCAATATTAATAATGATCAGAATGGAAAGGTAGAGTGATATAATAGAAAACTGTCCTCAGAGTCAGGAAGAATGGGGGTTCAGGTGTTGCCTGCCTTCTATACATGTGGTGGGTGGAATTCTGTACAAAGCATGGAACCCCTCAGTGCCCCAGGAAGCTCTTGGTTCCTAAACAACACAGCTGATGCCAAACTGTATGGAGACAGGAAGTTTTTCTCCAGGAGCACTCTATCCTGGGGAAAGTACAGGTCTGGTTCAAAAAATTAAAAAAAAAAAGAGTTGACATTTAAATCGATTTGTAAGGTTTGCAAAATGATTTATGTACATTATCTCATTTGATTCTCACATAGAGCCAACAAAGTAGATACCTTATGGTGGTGTTTTTCCAATTTAACAGAGACTTAGAAAGGTCATGACATGCTTTTGGTCATACAGTTAGCAAGTAGGTGGAATTCAAACTCAGGCACTCCTCCCATCACACCAACAAACTGCTTTGAGTTTTCTTGTATCCCTAGATACAAGAGAAAGAGGCAACTTGCTAAAGTATCCCTCTCTCTTGGCTTACTCCCAACCACCCCCCCCCCACTCCCATCCCACCACCATGACAACTGGGAGAATATTTCACAACTGGACTTGTTTGTCCAAACCCTTCATGGATAGAGGGAAAAACTGAAAAGGGGCTAACACTTAAGGGCGGGGCTTTCCAACCTTACTTTTAAAAAGTTTTTATTGAAACAATAGACAATATATTTTGAATTGCCATTTTAATGAGAGCTCTGCCATAGGTCAGCTTCATTTACTAAAACATTTAGTAAATCCACAGGTGGGGCTGCATAAAATCACCCTGGGGAACGTGTGTTGTACAGCCCTGATCAAAGAGAAGTGATTGAAGGGAAATGTATCAGAGGCATATCTGGACATGGAATCCATTGGTGTCCAGGCTAGGTGACCCCACTTGTTCAATAGGGAGCAAGAAGGAAGGAGCAGCTGATGCGAAGTTATCACAAGGTCCCTCTCTAGCTCTAACAGAGGCTAGAAGAACAGGGAATCTGCACCAAGGCTGGCAAGCTATTAAGGATTGGTGTGCCCTGGCAAGGAAAGGGTCCTGGAGGCTGATTACTCATTGTTGTTTTTGGTCCCTACAGAACTTGTTTGGGATGTGGAAGCCTTTGGTGTTCCTGGCCATTGCAGCGGTGGCTCTCTACGTGTTACCCAACATGCGGCAGCAGGAGACAGAGTGCTGCCTCACAAAGTGAAAGCGGTCAAAGCCATCTGGTATGGCAGACCTATAGTTTCCATCAACCCCCCACCTCCACCCCCAAGCAAGACACGCGGGGCCAGAATTACATTCTCACCTATCAACCCCACCTCCTGGTGGTCCCATCTTTGCAGTCTTAGTCTACCCAGTCTAGAAAGGCCCACAAGGATTTCCTGTCACCATTCTTCTGCCTCCCACAAAAACCTGGGCTCCTTGTAACTAAATTATCAGCTCAATTACATGAGAGTTTGTGATTCCTTATTTGCTCACCCCACCTCACATTACAACCAGGTCAGTCTGCTTTTGGTCTCCTATCTCTCAGAAGTCTGGAATCCCAAGATGCATTGTTTCTTCAGGCCCATGGTTGTGACTCCATTTCTCCTCAAATTCATTTTTTCTAGCTGTCTAGGAACAAATACACCAGAAAATCAGTTTTTCTCATTCAGCAGATATGTGCAAGATACCGTCTCAAATATCACTTTTGTCTATTTTGTTTTTTTCCTGTGGAAGGAGAAAAAATAAAGCGGGGTTAGCAAGAATATTTGGAGATAGATCTTTGTAGACTGTAGCAAATAAGAGTACCCAGGCTAGATGAGGAGCCACATGCCATCAATTCTGAGAGCATTATCAATTTGGAAGCTTCCACCTGCTCTCATTATAGCTGCACAAATCAGGGGCAGGCACTACTCCATCTCTCAATCTGCCTTCTCTTTTAGAAAAGCTGGATGGGGGGGGAGGGTAACAGCAAGATTTCCATCAGATGCCATCCTCTTCCTTTTCAAGGCAGAGGGGCACCTCCCTGTTAACCTACCAAACTAGCCACCAGTTGGCTAGAGAATATTATGCATAATAAAAATCCCAGGAAGATATCTGTAGCCTGGGTAATACTTGAACCTGTACCAAGGTTGATCTAAATGCTGAGCTAGAACCCAAGGTTAAGGCCAGATGAAGGTGAAGGGTCAGACTAGTAATCACAGTTCGATTACTGATGGGCTCTCATCTCTCGCTTTCCATAGACTGCCCTTCTGTTGAACTAGAAGAGATCAACTCTTCATGTTAACTCATGACACCTAAGGAATTCAGGGTTCTTTTCTTTGGGAGCATCTTCCCTAGACAATGTAAAATCCTCTGCCATATTTTAGAATCCTAACTCCTCCCTTGGGGATTAGAGCTCAGAATCCTCCTTAGTTTGGCTGATCCAATGATCCTGAGCCCTTTTTAAAAATCCACAGATAGTGTGTTTATAAGTTATTCCATTTGCTATGACATACCTCTAGAGAAAGAGGAATGAAGAGACAGGGCATCCTGAAATGACGGTGATTTAGCTGCTCTGGAAGAATAAAGAACAGGGTGAGGGTAGCATTGAGAAAAACCACAAATTACCCACGTCTAAGGAAAAATCCTTGGGGTTCTAATTTAGGAAAGTGGAAGTTGGACCATAGATTGGGAGGGGGGCAAATAGGAAAGCAAGGAGGCAGATGGCAGGCAGACCAAGTTATGTTAGGACCTTAAAGGAGGAGCTGGAGCTTTAGATATAAGGAAAGCACAACTTGCTACAATGCATCTGGTTGTATCTCAAAATATTTGGAGTTAAAAGGAAAAGGGTCAGAGCCCCAACCTTAAGAATCATCTCTGGTACCAGTCATTTGTCAATTTGCCTGAAATTATTATACAGGATATGGGGAAGTATCCCTCAGTACTTGGAAAATAGGGTCCTTGGTACATGGGACCCCAATTCAACTCAACTGCTAAAGAAGTATGATTAATGGAAAGGACTGGCAGGCTACCCAGAAGAAGTGGGGTCAGGAGCTAGATTGGGCAGCTTGGGTCTACAGGGACGGGTCAGCAGATGGTGAGTCAAGGGGTTATAAGCAGCTTGTAGCCCCAAATACTCAGCTGATGAAACCCCCCTGTAAACCTCCTGGGGGGCCTCCACATGGCCCAGGGGAAGAGGATAAACTAACTCCTTTGCTAGGAGGCAGGGGGGTGGGGGGGGCACATTTGGCAAGACGGAGATGAGCATTGTGCACGGTCTGTTCCAGCCCCATGTTGCTGCCTATCTCAGGGCTACGGCTCATAGACTATATTGAGGGCTGAGTCACCATCACTGCTGGGTCAATCTGACTAGTAGGGCCCTGAGTCAGGACCCAATATATCCTGGAGAGCAGCAGGCTCAGGTTGCAATGGGGGAAGGGGAAGGCAATGGGGGGGGGGGGAGAGGTGACGGGAAACATCTACTGGCACTGTTCCCTCCTCTGCCCCATTCACCATTCACTCCCCTGAACACTAAGTGGTTTGGGGCTGAGGTAGTAAATGGAAGGCTATCTCTTTATGGGCTTTATCCCCTTCCCTGGATGCAAAGGGAAGCTCCCCTAGTTATCCATGATTGGTTTGTATTTTTACCCACTACTACAGTGCTCAGGGTGGGGTGGTGTGATCAATAGAGGTTAAATATATCTTGTCCTAATGACATGAAATCCCTCAATGTAAACTTCAAGCAAAAAGATCATCAGGTCATACACATACCTAGAATTTCCCTGGGAAGCCCTGTAGTTCAACTCATTTTATAGATGAAGGAACTCAGCCCCCTGGTGATTACATGACTTGTCCAAGGTCACATAGGCAACAAGTTTCAGTGGCAGGATTTTAGGATTTGAACTCAGCTCCTCTGTCTTGAGGCAGTGTTCTTTTCACTCTACCAGGCTGTCCTTGTGGCTAAGATATAGGAATCTAGAACCAGGGTCTGTCCTTTCTAGTACCCTACCCTCAAATTTCAGTTTTATGGAATGGGGCCCCATGGAGTTAAAGATCACGTTTTCCATATCTTTTTATTTTTTTAAGGCTTTAAGAATACTCCTGCTCCAGCTTCTTTTCCTCCTCACTCCTTTTGTCCAAGGGAGACATTCATATGTGTTCATAGGATCTGGGACCCTCTTTCTGGGGCATCTCAGTTCCTCAAGTTCAAGAAAAGGAGAGTAGTGAATGATGCGAAATGGTTTCGTTGATGGGATGTTAATGGCTTGCTGAAAAGGGAAACTGAGTGAGTGGAGGGAGTAGGGGGAGGGAGGTGAGCTGCACCAGGGACAGTGGAATTCCTTAGTATCACGTCATAGCCAGCAGACTGAACATGAGCCCTAGAGCACAGAGCTATTTATAACTCAGCGTGTCACTATCAGGGCCCCCAGAGCTGCCCTCCCCCCCCCCCCAGTCATTAGCCAGGGCTACTACTATCTGCTCTATTCCTGATGCTTTGTGCTCCTTTTCCTACTTAAAATTTTCAGGACAGTGGGGGGAGGTAGAGCATATATCACAGCTATATCCCTCCCCCATAACAGATCATCCCCATCAATATTCCCTAATGAGATCTGCTCTCATTCTATCCCTGGGGAAAGAATATGTCCCCACAGCCCCCCTCCTCACAAAGCTTGGTGAGTCACTCATTAGAAGGGCACCCAAAACATTCCATATGTCTCCTCAGTTCTACCATTCTGGAAGATGGCAACATTGGCTGAGTCAGGGAACTGCTTGGTCTGACGTCTTCCTACCTGTCTCTCAGGGAGAGGTTAGGGTGCAGTTAATCCAGACCCCTGTGCTCAATTCTGAAGCTAGTTTCAGAATTGTTAAGAAAGTTGAGGTAGCAAGGATGTATCATTGAGCCTAAACTGAATTGTGTGTGTTTCTCTCTGGGACCCAAGGCAGACCATTACTTGATCTGTTCCTCAGTTTCCTTAAATTTGTCAACCATTTGGGTCACTCCGTTCCTGGAAAGGCAGAAATTTCCTTAGAATTAGTCTCACACCTCCTCCCCGATCATCTCAGCTCTACGGGAGGATCAATCAGACTGCTCTCTTCTCTCCAGGATTTCCCTCTGACTACTTCCACCCTATCTCTACCGGCCTTCCCACAACTTCAGTTCACATTCCCCCTTGACTGATGCCAGGGATCTCCCTGGATGGCTGGCCAGACAGCCCTCCTTTCTGGCCAAGGATGGACACAATGAATGGGGGGTTCCCCTGCCACTGAGGGGGAGGTCTGTCCTTACTCTTGTCCCTGGAGATACTGTCTGTGTCAAACTCTGGGGTCTGGGGGGGGGATGGGAAATGGAGAGAGATGACTCATGGCCTAGCATCAGAATGTCCTCCTCACCCGTTTCTGACAGGGTGATCCTAACTGGGTAGATGACACTAAAGGGGGAGTGGGTGGATAGCAGGGCAGCCACTGTAGGTCCAATCACCAAGGGGAAACCCATTCTAGCCCATAAGGAGGTCTCTAAAGTCTCATCATGACCAGATAATCTCAATGCTTTCATTTCTATGTTATTCTGTTTCTTCCCTTCTACCCAAATAAACTTCTCCTACCCCACAGAGCTCTGACTGACATAGATGATGAATAGTTGGATTTACAAGTTCAACTACCAATTTATGCTGAGACCTCTGTTCCCAATTCCAATTCCTCCACTAGACCTCAGCTTCCCCAATCTGTCCCTGGAGTCTTAGTCACCTTTGTTTCTCCTCCCCCTCCATCTAAGACTTCATCCCCACCTGTGACTCAGCTCAGATATGGGGGGGGGGGGATTTTTCTCTATTCTCCCCATCTCTGACCTTGGCAGAGGGGTAGATTGGGGAGCAGTGTCCTGTCCTGATGACGAACTGCCCAGGTGGGGTGGGTGTGAGATTGGTATGCGAGGGGGAGGGACTCGGGGAAGAAGACCCCTCTGTGGTTCCCCTTCCCTCCAGCTCCTCCAGGCTACTGAGGGGGTGGGCGGGGCCTTCCCTGGTCCCCCTCCCCGCCCCTGCCCCCACCCCCGCGGGCCAGCCCCGCCGGCCGGCATTCCTGGGAGGCCGGCGCTCTGACGTGAGCCTGGGGAGGGGGCCCCCCCTCGACTCGGGGGCTTCTTAAACCCCCCGCCCTCGGTCCGGCCCTGCATTTCCCCAGCACTGCTCCACCACCGCACACACACACCCCCCAGAAGGAGAGAGAGAGGAGAGAGAGAGAGGAGAGAGAGAGAGGAGAGAGAGAGGAGAGCGACCCAGGCTGAGTGAGAGCAGAAGAGAGAAGCCCAGCCCGGGCCAGAGCACGACCGGCCGGCCGCCCCAGCAGGCTCCAGAGAGCCCCCCAAGCCGGGAGAAGTGAGGAGGCGCCGGGAGCCCCCGGGACCGCTAGCCAGAGCCAGGGTCGGCCCCCGCCCAGGCCAGCCCAGCCCAGCCCAGCCCCGGCTCCGGACCCCGTCCGCGCCGGGCCAGCCCGCCCCAGCCCCGTCCCCGGACCCAGGCCCGGGACTGCCGCCAGCCCGCCCCAGCCCCGTCCCCGGCCTCCCGCAGCCCGGACGATGAACAACAGCAGCTACCCCGAGGGCCTGGGCGAGGAGATGGAGGAGATGCCGTCCACGGAGAAGGACCTGGCAGAGGACGCGCCCTGGAAGAAGATCCAGCAGAACACCTTCACCCGCTGGTGCAACGAGCACCTCAAGTGCGTGGGCAAGCGCCTGGGGGACCTGCAGAGGGACCTGAGCGACGGGCTGCGCCTCATCGCGCTGCTCGAGGTGCTGAGCCAGAAGCGCATGTACCGCAAGTTCCACCCGCGGCCCAACTTTCGCCAGATGAAGCTCGAAAACGTGTCCGTGGCGCTCGAGTTCCTGGAGCGCGAGCACATCAAGCTCGTGTCCATCGGTCAGTGCCGGGGGCGGCGGGGGAGGGGAGGGGAGGGAAGGGGCCCACGCGGGACCCCGCCCCGGGCCGGACAGCGCGGCCGCGGGCTCCACGCGCGGAGCCGCAGCCCGGGAGACCTGGGGCTTGCCGTGGCTGTCGGGAGGGCCTCCGGGGGTCGGGCTAGGAGTGGAGGAGCCCCAGCCATGAGGACAGAGAGGGTCCACCCGCGCCCCCACTGCCCCCCGCCAGCCCAAAGGCGGAGCTGGGCCCTTTCCCTTCAGCCGCAGACACACACCCCTTAGCCAGGGACGGCCGCATGTGCCTCACCCCTTCCATTCCGGACACCTGCACCTCCCTTCAAAGCTCTGCCTTCCGTACCAGATCCTGGCCAACAAGCCTAACAGTTCTGGGATCCCTTTTGTCCCTCAGTTTCCCCTCCTGGAACTTCACAGACACCTCAGAAGCACCTGCCCCTCTCTTCAGGTTGTTGTGCTCACTAAAGCGGCAAATTGAAGTGTGGGTTTAGGGGCCACCAGGAGGCTGGACGTTAGCCGCCCCTGGGCCAGGCCCGCCATGGTGAGGACAGAGGGTGAGGCTCCTCCCAAGAGTTTGATGGGAAAGAGGTGAAGGTGTTGGGGGCTGGGGCAGCCCAGTGGGGCTGAAGGAAGCTATGACATCTTCTCCCTCCTCTTGTCCCCCACTGGAAGCATGTGCCTGGCAGCTGGGCCCAGCCCCTGGGGGCCTTTCCAGGGAGGTGGGGGGGGGGGAGAGGGGACGGCCCAGCCTTTGAAACCTAAAAAGGCACTGCTTGAGCATAGCAAACATTAACCCCTTCCTCTACCTACCTAAGAGGGGGTCTTCTTATCAAATCCTTCCTCTTCCTTAATGGCTCAAGCAAAGGGCAGGGAACAAGGGAGGAGTCCTCATGGGGGGGGGGGGTATAACCAAAACCTGAAGTTTCATGTGAGGAGGGGTGAGGCAAAAGGATCCCAGCTGGAAGTGGTGGGGGGAGAGAAACAGGAACATCTGCTTAGAACTTAAGAGGAGCTCTGACAAAGTAGAATTCCCTTCTCCTGGTTTCTATCAGGATAGGGCTGTGTGGGGGAAGGGGAAGGGGAGGGAGAGAGGAAGGAAAGGGCAGTGGCAGAGTTAGGGAGCTGGGGATGTGATTTGAACAAGAGTAGGGTTATGGAGGACTTTTAGAGCATATGATCAGCTATTTTAAAAGGACACATGTCTCTGTCAGCTAAAAATAAGGAGCACTCCCAAAAGGTGCCCTCCCCAGTGTTCCATGGAGCCCAGGGTATGCAGGTGTATGGAGGGTATTGTGTGGGGTAGGGTCCCCACAGCAAAGATGGGGTAGTTGGCATATTGTCCACACATGAGGGGTGAATTCTTCATAGTGACAGGTAAGGAGAGATATTTCCAGTTAATCCTGCTGTCTCTCAGGCCCGTACCCTCCCTTGAGCCGCTACTAGCCCTGGGCCTGCCTGAATTAGCAGCTGAGGTCAGCCTGGGGCCCCTTGTCCAGTCCCCTCCCTCAACTTCACCAGCTCCTTCCCCAATGACCGCCGTCCCCCTGCCCCACCCCCACTGCCTGCCCCAGACTGGAAATAGCATGGCCTGGTTGTGACACAGCAGATGTCTCTGAGCTTTCCAGAAGGACAGGCCATGTTGGAGCAGGGGTGAGGGCGGGGGTGGAGTAGGAAGAGGGGATGCCATCGAGGCAGGGGGATAGGGGGAGCTGAAAGCTCATGGGAAGGCGGAAAATGAGAAGAGCAGCAGAGTCTGGAGCAAGGCAGGTTGTGGAGGATAAAAGGGACCTCTAAAAATCCGTGACCTGGTTTAATCTGCGGAGTGGGATCAGTTGGAGGGTAGTGTGAAGCCTCAAGGAATAGGTTGAAAGCAGAAGATGGGCTATGGGGCATATGTGATAACTGAGGAGAGTTTGTTAGCGGGAGGGATCCCTTCTTCAGAAACTCACCCTGTGTCTGTCTGGAGATAGAAATGATTGGTGAAACGTTCAGCCTCATCCAGCACCTCCAGCCCCCATCCAGGGGCCTCATCCTCCCTGATCTCATCCCTCTCAACATCTCCACAAAAAAGTTTTTAGCCCAATCTCCCTCCCAGACCTCACAGACTGGGAAGGGGATGAGGTGGTGTGAGAGGGGGAAAGAGGAGTTGATCTGGGCAGTGGGGAGGAGAGAAGGATCAAGTCGGAGAATTCTTGCTTCCTGTGGGGAAGAAGGAGAGCTGTTCACTGTCTGGGCCAAGTGGCTCTCACACATCTATGAGATAAGCTGTCAGCAATGCAACTCCAGGGGTTAGGAGGGAGGGAGGAGAGAGAACCATTGACAATCAAGGGGTCTGCCCAGCTGTGAACAGATGTGAAGACTTGACTTTCTGCCCTCTGGCTCTGTTTTGCCAACTGTTGTCAACTTCTTTTCTGCCCATTTGAGTGTGGGGGGAGACCCTCACACCAGGGTAGGGACCTGACTCAGCTCTTTCCTGTTGGTCCTGCTGACCCAAGATGTCTCTGCCTGGGTATCTGAAGCTAGAATTCTTTGGGTTTTTTTTTCCTTTTCCCATCTCTGAGGGAGTGAAGGCCCAAGCAGTCTCCTTTCTCCCCCATACTCTTATCTAAGGCGCTGATCTTATTGTTTCTGGGGAAGGGAGATTTGCAGCCAGATCCCTCTCTGCTCCTAGACACAGGGTAGGGGCAAAAAGGAAGAAAGGCGACCTTGAGGGGGAAGAAGGGTGCAGGGGGATTTCAGGCTAGGCCAAAGGTGATAGTTGTTCCCTTCCTGACTTCACCCCCCTCCCCAACCCCCCACCCCAGGACCTATGAACAAAGAATTCAGTGAGCCAGCCTTGTCTCTCAGCTGTTCCCCAGTTGCTTCTCTCAGAGCCAACAGCTGGGGGGTGGGGGTGGGAAGAGGGAGCAGAGCGGGGGGACACGAGGGAGTGGCAGCTGCCCCACTACCTCCCTCAGCTCATCCTTTCCCCTTCTCTTTTGCTGTCCTGGGTGGGTGGGGTTGAGATCTCAAAGGAAGCTGAGGCAGGGAAGGAAGAGGGCCATTTGTTGATGCAAGTTTTTCTGACTTTAAGGGGAGTGGATGTGTTTGGGAGACATCTGAGGGCAGGAGCCAGGTGGAGACAGAGATTGGGAACAATCTAGAAAATTCTTGCTTCCCAGTTAACGGTCTGCTTGTTCCCTGCCCCCAGCCCTTTCCCTAACCCATGGCTAACTTCAATGTCTGGCCTGGTGCCGGTTGCTGGGGGAGACAAGTTTTCCTTCCCAGCAACCAGGACCCATCTCAGCCCTTACCCCCAACTCTCCCATCTCCTCCCCCTCTGGGGGCTTCCCCCCTCCAATTTTCACTCTATCTTTATGTTTGCAAACATTGACATTTGAAGAGAAGCCAAGACTCGTTTGTAGGAGGTTCTTAGCTTCTCCCCTTCCCAAAAGAGGGTGTCAGAAGTGTGAGTTTCTGCAACATTTGTACGTGTGTTTGTGTCTGTTGTATGAGAGAGAGGAGAGAGTGAGAACAGGCTGGGGGAGTGAGTGTGTCATGGAATCCAAGCGCTGCCAAACTATTGTGCTGGAGAGTCCGGGGGCCGGGGAAGAGGGTGGGGGAGGGGAACTGATGGGGAAGGAAGGATGAATCAGTGAAAGGAGTATGTGGAGGGGCGGGGGAAGGTGAGGAGACGAGTGCGAAAGACTCAGCCAAGGATAGAACTTTCTCTGGGCCTCTCCTTCAGAGCATCGGGGGTATCCCCAGGCCTCTCATAGGGTGCCCCCCCAAGGATAGAGAAGGAAGGGGAAAGGTCTATCTAGCTCTTTAACACCCTAGTATTCTTATTCCCCGCAGTTGATTCTTATTCAGGAAAAGAAAGGGAGCAGGTAGAGAAAGTCTCAGTGTTATTTCCTATCTATACCCCCTTCCAACCCCACTAATTATTTAAAGTCTTGGCTACCCCTTCCCCACCCAAACACAGACAGCCCCCCCAAAACAAAACCAAAACCATACCTCAGGAAGCTGACAAGTTTTTGGCCCTATGTCTACTTTCATGAACAAACAGGACTTCAAAGAAACAGTGCCCAGTTGCTACTAATGCTTGGTTATCCTTGGATAGGAATGGGGAGGGAGAGGGGCACAGTGATTATTTTGTTATTAGAACAAGACTTCTCTAATCCAGTTATGACTTTTATCGTACAGAAAACTAGGTGGGGGGCCTTGGAGGTGAAGAGAATTTTCTGAGGCTAAGATGTCCCCAAATCACAAGTTCATATACTCCTCCTAACTAGTGCATAAAAAATTCAACTGGCTTCAATACCTCCACCCCAAGCCTTGGACATGAGAAAATTCAATTCTTTCTTGTCCATTATTCTCACCTTCTGTGAATCCAAAGACTTTTTTTTATTTATTTAGGGTATAGTTTAGTCACAGCCAGAATCAGTTGCAACTCTTCTCCTCTCACAAATTTTGGGGAACAAAGCAGGGACCAGCCCAGTCCAGTTAGCTGTTCCTCTGCCTCAGTGACTCCATTGCCCACAAATTTGGGCCCTGGATCAAGTATTTGTCCCTCTCCTTGAAGCATCTTTAGGAACAGCTGGTACTGTCCCTGGGCCCCTTTTTAGGGGCTGGGGGAACAAGGGGAATTAAAAACAAGGACAGAATGAACAAGTCAACCAAACTGACATTCTCAGTTCCTCACACATTTGATTTTCCATCTTTGTGCCTTTGGATGGGCTATCCCCCATTGTCTAGAATTCACTTCCTCCTTACTTCCACAAATCTTTCAGTTAGTTCAAGCATTATCTTCTACCCAGCTCCCTTGTATTCATTTTGGATTGTTCTGTATTCAAGTGCTGCCCTTGATACCACAGACTCTGTGACCCTGGACAAGTCACTTAACTTTTCAATTCTCTAGGGCAATGCTCTAAGCTTATAAGTTTCAGAGAAGGTGTTGTTTTTTCATTGTAATTCATATATATAATCACACATGTTCATATATGTGTATGAACCAGACCAGTGTGCACATGTGTACATTATTTGTATGTACACATGCTTATGTGAATACATATACCCGCTTGTGTGTTTATTATCTCCTCTAATGGAATGTCAGCTCTTCGAGTACAGAGACCATTCCACACATGACCTTAGAATCTCCAGCATTTCACATATTATCTGACATATTATGGGTATTTAATAAATATTTGTTGATTTATTGATTGATTGATGAAACAAGTGCTGTGAGGGAAGGTTGCAGAGAGATTGACCACTCTGATGTCCCTTCTCCCCACAGACAGCAAGGCCATTGTGGATGGGAACTTGAAGCTGATCCTAGGTCTTATCTGGACCCTGATCCTACATTACTCTATCTCCATGCCCATGTGGGAAGATGAAGATGATGAAGATGCTCGAAAACAGACCCCCAAGCAGCGGTTACTTGGCTGGATCCAGAATAAGGTGCCCCAGCTGCCCATCACCAACTTCAACAGAGACTGGCAGGATGGCAAGGCCCTGGGAGCCCTGGTGGACAACTGTGCTCCTGGTAAGGGATTCATATGGCTTTGAGGAGAGTTTGAGGAAGCTATCATTCAATCTGTATGTCTTTGGGGGGGCATTGAGAAGTCTAAGAATCCTTTAACAGGGAGTTTTTTTTAACAGTATGGAATGAGAACTGACCAATTTGTCTCCATAATTAGAACTCACATAAGTCTCTCTCTATATGTAGGACTTTCATTTCCAAACAACTCTCTGGAGATGGGTATGATTATTCCCATTTTACAGAAGGAAAAACTGAGGTTTAGAGATGTCTTTTTCCTTTTTTCCCATGGGTCATATGGCTCACAAATGGCAGACTTGGGATTTGATTCAGCCCATGTCTACCTAGTCCAAGATCTTTCTCCTTTCCATCAATAATAGAGGGCAGCCAGGTAGTGCAGTGGATAGAGCACTGGCCCTGGAATCAGGAGGACCTGAATTTAAATCTGACCTTAGACTCTTAATAATTACCTAGCTGTGTGACTGTGGGCAAGTCACTTAACCCCATTGCCTTGCAAAAATTTTTTAAAAAAGGCTGCAATGGGGCAGATAGGTGGTGCAGTGGATAAAGCACCAGCCCTGGAGTCAAGAGTACCTGGGTTCAAATCAGGCCTCTGTGTGTGTGTGTGTGTGTGTGTGGCCTTGGGCAAGCCATTTAACCCATTTGCCTTGCAAAAAACCTAAAAAAAAAGGCTGCAAGTTAGATCAAGGAAGCATTTTCTCTCTAACAGTCAGGGTGTTGAACTGTTGAAGCTATTAAGGAAGGAAAATTGTGGGATCTTTATCCCAGAATGCCTTTGGCAGTGAGGTGACTAATCTTAGATTGGAAGGGACCTTAGAGGCCGACTAATCCAGGCCTTTTATTGGGTAAATGAGGAATCTGAGGGCAAGTGAGTTTAAGGGCAGGTCACTTTTTAAAAAATCCAGATAGGGGTGGCTAGGTGGCACATTAGATAGAGCACCCGGCCTGGAGTCAGGAGTACCTGAGTTCAAATCTGACCTCAGACACTTAGTAATTACCTAGCTATGTGGCCTTGGGCAAGCCACTTAACCCCATTGCCTTGCAAAAACCATAAAAAAAAAGAGGGAAAAAAATCCAGAGCTATGCTGTCATCATTGTGGGGAACCTCCCTTCACCAAAGCAGATTTTTTAGCTTGGCTATACCTGGAGTCTGAAAGAATTGTCCAGCTGTAGAGAGGGTAGATGGGGATTGGGAGGTTAAGTGATTTGTCCCTGGGCATATAGCTCATGTATATCAGAGGCAGGGCTTGAACCTAGATCTCCCTGACTCCAAGACTGAATTTTATTCACTATGCCAAGGTGCCTCTTGCTAATAAACATACAAATAGTAAATATCAGAGCCAGGATTCAAAGCCAAGTAGACTCTCAGGGAATAAATTTATTCTTTCCAAGAATCCTTCTAGCTGTGTGTGTGTAGGGGGGAGGGAGTCTTCTATTACAATCAAAGCAGTAATTCATTACATAGCAGGATTGGAACCCCTTTACCACTCTTCCTATCCCAATGGTAAGAGGCTGTTGAGCAACGTACTAGAGACAGGGAAAATCAAAACCAAGAAGGAGCTAGGGAAATACACAATATCATTGGTAAGTTAAGGATTTATGTTTCTCGTTTTCCCCAGTTCCCAGTTTGCAAGGTTTATTTTCCATCCTCCCAATCAACCAAGGAGTATTTGAAGGGTCTATGGTACATCTGCTGTCCCCTAGTGGTTAGTCTTGATGATGCAGTCCCTAGAGACTGTTCAGTCCTTCATCAATCTCTATTCCCTAGGACCTGGTGTCAGCAGGGGAGAAGTGTGTGTTGGGGGGCGGGCAGGGGACTGAGTGGACGGCAGTCCTGCAGCCTCGGGAAGCGTTCCCAGCTGTTGATCCACCGCCTAAGGCTGCTTCTGCCAACAGTGAGCTCAGCGGCTATGGCTTGTCATGGTTTCTGTGTTTTGGGCTGACCCCTTCTCCTGCCCACTCTCAATCAACCGTTTCTCTTCCCTGGATCTAAGGCCTTCCCTCACACCCTTCCCTTCTGCTCCCTGTCTCTCTGGAGAAACCTTGGGGAATGTCTCAGGGTTCCACCAAGCTAGAAATTAAGACACTTAAGTGACTTTAACAGAGAATCCTTCATCCCCCTTTATCTCTTTTAATGTCTTAGTTTCCTTGGAACATATGGGAGGAAATGGGGGCCATCCCCCCTCCCCCAAGGATAGTATATTAGGTGCTTAGAGATCCTAGGGGGACAATCTGAGGTGGTAGGAAGGAGCCTTTCCAGGATCAGAGTAGAAACTGGGATTGGACTGCTGCCTTCTCTTGCCATACCTGAGGTCAATTTGAATATATTGGTGTGTGGGGAGTTGTTCCTAAGAATGGTAGGTAGCATTCTTGGGATTCCCTTTCCCATAGTCTGTTATAAGGTCTGAACAGGCAGGAGACTGGCCAAGAGGAGCACTGGTGCCAGGCAGAGTCAGTCTTGGAGCAGAAAGAACTTATTGTTGGCCTAAGGCAGAGCTGCTTGTGTTGCCTTCAACTTTGATCGTGCATCTTTGGGTGGGAGCATTCTCAGGGTCTCTGCAAGAGTCTGTTTAGGTGGGAATGTCTTGGGGAAGGGGAAAGGTAGTCTGTCCAGCTTTTCTGGGTAAGCACTGTCCTGGATTCTATGTAGCTAGTTCTAACTAGCTCATCTCAATTTCCTCATCTGTAAAATGAGAAAACTGGACTAGATACTGTCTAAAGGCTCAGCCAACTCTAATTCACCATTCCCTCCCTTTCCGCAGGTCTGTGCCCCAACTGGGAGGCATGGGATCCCAACCAGCCAGTGGAGAATGCCCGAGAGGCAATGCAACAGGCTGATGACTGGCTAGGGGTACCACAGGTACAAATATGGGGGAGCAAAAAAGAGGGCATGGGGGAAGAGACTGGCATCCAGATCAGCAGATTGGCTGGGCAGGAGGGGAGGCCTTAGGGAAAGAGCTGCAGAGTCAAGATGAGAGCTGTAACTCTCTCAGGGAAGATTTGACCTGGAGCAGAAGATGAGGTGCTGGGCTCTTAGAGGGTGGGGGACTATCTTGGTGGTGACCTCTGACCTTTCCCATGGCAGGTGATTGCCCCTGAGGAGATTGTGGATCCCAATGTGGATGAGCACTCCGTCATGACTTACCTATCCCAGTTCCCAAAGGCCAAGCTCAAGCCTGGAGCCCCTGTTAAATCTAAGCAGTTGAACCCCAAGAAGGCCACAGCCTATGGGCCTGGTAAGTTGTCCTAACCCCTTAAGGTACCCTGCCCTGACCCCATCCCAGGGAAGTATGGAGGAGGCATATCTCTGTCTCTGAGACACCTCCTGGGGCTCTCATTCTTGGGATTTTTTCCTGCACATGCTAGAGTTGGCAGAAGGGCCATTTCTCTGTCCCTATCTGTGTCTTCTCATTTGTCCTTTCTAATCCCCTTTTCCACAGGCATTGAGCCCCATGGGAATAAAGTGCTTCAGCCAGCCCATTTTACTGTACAGACAGTGGATGCAGGACTGGGGGAGGTGCTCGTGTACATTGAGGACCCCGAGGGCCACACTGAAGAGGTATGGAGAAGGAAGGCAGGGGCAGGGGCACCTGAATAGCATCCAGCTAACTACTGAACTTAGCCACCATTTTTTGTAAGCTATCGGAGCTTGTATCCATGTAACTCCATGTGTATGACAGAAGAGTTAGGGGAGAATTAGAGTTAGTACCTGAATGATTAATAATTCCTTTTCTCTCAACAGGCCAAAGTGGTTCCCAATAATGACAAGGACCGAACGTATGCTGTTTCCTATGTACCCAAGGTGGCAGGGTTACACAAGGTATCTCCATACAAAACTCCCCTGCCCACCCTCCCATCTTTCCATCCTTCCTGAGCTCTATAACTGATTAAGTCTTAATGTCCATCTGCCAAATGCTATAATCCTTCACCGTCTCTCCAACACAGGATGGGGAAATGACCAAATCCAAAGTTTGACTAATTAATGAGCCCATGATGACTTGAAGGGAAGTCCCTAATATTCCAGGGACCTCTTCTTGACCCTGTGTTGTTTAGCTTTTTCATTATTGAGTTGTATAAAGGAATAGATTACATATTTGACAAATTTGCAGATGAGATGAAATTGGGAATATCTCTGGTGACAATCACAAATGTGACTAGCAGGTCAGTTAGATGAGTCAGAATTAAAAAAAAAAAAGATCCTGAAAGATTAGAATAATAATAACCTAATGAGATTACATTTAATAGAAGGTTGAGGTTGAATTAGATGCTTCCAGAGAATTTTTGCAACCTGTAATTCTGTGTGTTTATTTTGTTTCCTCCCCAAGGCCCCCCCCTACACACACACACACACACATACACACACACACACACACACACACACACACACACACGTTTGTAGAAGTGTTCCTAGGATGCTTCTGGCATTTAATGTTGCCAGGCTCCCCTACCCCTTACTACCCCACCTTGAGCCCTTGATCTCTGACTTTCCAGGTGACAGTGCTCTTTGCTGGCCAAAATATTGAACGCAGCCCTTTTGAGGTGAATGTGGGCATGGCCCTAGGTGATGCTAACAAGGTATCAGCTCGAGGACCTGGACTGGAGCCAGTGGGCAATGTGGCCAACAAACCTACCTACTTTGATATCTACACAGCAGGTAGGGAATCCTGGGGGGTCAGGGTGGGAATGCCACTGGCAGGCAGAGATTCTATACTGCTTGGAAGAAGAAAAGTAGGAGGGGAAGGAAGAGGGGGAAGAAGAGAGATGGGAGGGGAAGGAATGTAAAGGTCTCTTCAGGGAAGCTGAGGATAGGTGTGGATAAACAGGAGGAATGAAAAGAATAAAAGTGCTCAGTTGTATGTTCTGCTAGACCAAATTGGAGCAAGCTGAGAAGGGGAGAAGGAAGGGAGTAAGGGGAGAAAGAGAGAGAAGAGAAGAGACACAGACACAGACACAGACACAGACACAGAGAGTTTAGGTGTTAGGCAGGGGGCAGGGTAGACCACTTAAAACCAGAAACTGATAGCTATGCCTTCATTGACAGGGGCAGGAAATGGTGATGTTTCCGTGGTGATCGTTGACCCTCAGGGTCGTAGGGACACGGTGGAAGTGGCATTGGAAGATAAAGGTGACAGCACTTTCCGCTGCACCTACCGACCTGTGCTTGAGGGGCCACACACAGTTCATGTGGCCTTTGCTGGGTCCCCCATCACTCGAAGTCCTTTCCCTGTTCACGTGGCCGAAGGTGAGGCTTCATTCCCTCCGCTCTCTCCTGACCATCCTGCTAGGACCAGGGCAGAGCCTGTAGTTGCAAATGAGCAACAAAGATGAATAGAGACTTTACATAGGAAGAGAGTGGTTTTTTTTAACCTAGGAGTACTTACTGGATTCCTGAAATGAGCAGAAGAAAATCCCAGGTAGGGGGCCTTGTGGCAGAGACTCTGTCCTACCCAGACCCAAAAGAGGGTGGACCAATGGAGAGCCACATTTTGGAGCAGCTGAGCTGTGGGAGGGAATGAGGGGGTAGCAACGATGCACCCTACCTTAGAGGGATTAAGGATGGCTTTAATACAGGGATTGAGTTGCTTAACATTCTAGGACCCCCCCAGACTGGTGACTCTTTATACTCATTCTTTCTTCCCTGCCCTGCTCTCAGACCTCCTGATGCCGGTTGCCCCCTCCATACCCATCGTCCACCAAGCCAAGAAAGTACCACCATGTTAGTACTATCCAGCTAGTTCAGAGGTGGGACTTAGCTGGTCACCCCATGGCATGGCCACAGCTGCCTGGCACTACCTGTCTTCCTTGGTATGGTCCAAGCCTTTTGGGATTCCCTTCTTACCCTGGTATTCTATGGCAAGATTGGAATTCTGTGTCATTGCCTGGGTTCTATGCCATACCGTGTATTCTGTGGCATTGCCTGGATTCTATGTGTATTCTGTGGCAAGACCAGTGCTCCTCGCCAGTGCCTGTTCTGTGGCAGGACCAGGGCTCCTTGCCAGTGCCTGCTCTGTGGCATTGCCTGGATTCTATGTGTATTCTGTGGCAAGACCAGTGCTCCTCACCAGTGCCTGTTCTGTGGCAGGACCAGTGCCTATTCTGTGCCAGGACTAGGGCTCCTTGCCAGTGCCTGCTCTGTGGCATTGCCTGGATTCTATGTGTATTCTGTGGCAAGACCAGTGCTCCTCGTCAGTGGCTGTTCTGTGGCAGGACCAGGGCTCCTTGCCACTGCCTGTTCTGTGGCATTGCCTGGATTCTATGTGTATTCTGTGGCAAGATGGGGGTTCTTGCCAACATCTGTTCTGTGGCATTGCCTGTGTTTCATGGCATATTTAGCTCTTTAGAGACCAGAGGTGGTGCTGAGATGCACAAAGAATTTCCAAGAGAGATTCTTTGAATGGGGAAAGTTCTCTGCCTGGTAGTTCTCTTTGTCTTACTGCTGACCCCACTAGTTCTAAGTGTTGTTGTCACTGAAGAATGTTCCTTAGGGTCCAGCAGAGCCTCTACATCCTGCTTTGGGCTCTGGCCGCTATGTGGGTAAATGTGCTGGCCCAGGGGGAAGGCAGGTGGGGATGGGTCCTGAGGGTAGAAGGGGCATGAACGGACAGTGAGGATCTTGATGGTTTGCATGAGGATATGAAGTCCTGCTACCCATTGAAAGAAAGGCATGACCAGATTGCATGCCACTGAGGGTGAGGAGCAAGGATTGGAAGTCTCCTGCCTGGTCCCTCCTAAGTGACCACTCTGCTCCTTCTCTCCATAGCTTGCAACCCAAATGCCTGCAGGGCAGCAGGCCGGGGCCTCCAGCCCAAGGGTGTCCGAGTGAAGGAGGTGGCTGATTTCAAGGTGTTCACCAAGGGAGCGGGCAGTGGAGAGCTCAAAGTCACTGTGAAAGGACCAAGTAAGTGGAAAATTGGGATGGAGGGTTAGAGGTGGAGGACAGGGAATCAAAAAAGTATGGCAAGTAACCCTGCTCTTCTGGGAGGTGGCAGATATGGGCAGTATTTCCCCTTCTCCTGGAATCTGCCCACCTATCAAGTAATACTCAACCAGCTCTACCAATTTCCAGGGTTCTTGTAAGGATACAGTGAGAAAATATTTGTGAAATCACTTTGAAAAGTAATAGCAATGCTAAAGAAATATAAATCAGCATTATTATCACTTATTAACTCTCCATAAAAGAACAGTGTCTTCCTTTGGTATGTCCTGGTGAGACCTGTGCATTCTTCCATTCTATGAGGAGTCCTTAGAATCATTTTCCTCTACAGGGAAACCTTGGGGGTGGGAAGGGATCAAAACCTCATAACACCATTTACCTCCTCACAGAGGGTACAGAAGAGCCAGTGAAGATACGGGAGACAGGGGACGGAGTCTTTGAATGTGAATACTATCCTGTGGTACCTGGAAAATATGTGGTCACCATCACATGGGGAGGCTATGCCATACCACGCAGGTAAATTCCCATGTCCTTCTCTGTTCCAAAGTCAGACCCTGTAGCACTGAATAGTGTTGGAGAGGGATCTCCTTTGCTGTGTAGTGTTAGGCTCCTGATATCCCATGATTAAACCCCAGGACTGGGAGCTCAGACTCCTGGAGCCTAAACCCAGGATTTCATTGTTTGATAATTTCCAAACTTGGTCTGTTCTGTGCCTTAGCAAAAGAAAGGAGGGGGGCTTACGCTTTGACACTGGAATTCCCTCCATTTGTGGGGATGAAGCAACCCCAGTCTCCCTTTTTTCCTTCCTGGGGTCTTGAAAATGATTTTTTTTTTCCATTTCTAGGATCTTCAGATAAAATAGATTAACTTTCCTTTTCTGTTTAGTTGGGAATATAAGGAAGTCAGGTGTATCTGGAGTGAAATGGACGTAAGGAAAAGAGGAAACTTTGGGAGAGCAGTTTTTTCCTGTCTTGACAATTCTCTCTCTTCCCTCCTTTCCTTCCCCTCTTCTTTCCTTCCTTCCTTCCCCTCCCCTTTATTTTCCTCCCCTCCCCTTTACTTTTCTTCCCCCCCTCCCTCCTTCCTTCCTTCCTTCCTTCCTTCCTTCCTTCCTTCCTTCCTTCCTTCCTTCCTTCCTTCCTTCCCTCCTTCCCTCCTTCCTTCCCTCCTTCCTTCCTTCCCTCCTTCCCTCTTTCTTCTCTTTCTCCCAGCCCCTTCGAGGTACAGGTCAGTCCTGAGGCTGGAGTCCAGAAAGTGCGGGCCTGGGGCCCTGGCTTGGAGACAGGCCAAGTGGGCAAGTCAGCTGACTTTGTGGTGGAGGCCATTGGCACAGAAGTGGGAACACTGGGTAAGTGACCAGGGGAAAGAGTCTGTGCCCCCCCCAGTGAGTGGCAGAGAATGCAGATGGGAATGCTGGCTGTCATCAGGCCAGGACCAGGAATGTTTAGGGGTCACACCTTTTGTTTGTCTCTCCCTATTCAGGCTTCTCCATCGAGGGACCTTCCCAGGCTAAGATTGAATGTGATGACAAGGGAGATGGCTCGTGTGATGTGCGTTACTGGCCTACAGAGCCAGGGGAGTATGCCGTCCATGTCATCTGTGATGACGAAGACATCCGTGACTCTCCCTTCATTGCCCACATTCAGCCTGCCCCACCAGACTGTTTCCCAGACAAGGTACCATTCTGCAGATCTCTGCTCAGCCCTCCGTGGATGAGACTGGAGTTTCTAAACCAACACCCACATTTCTCTTGTCCCTCTACTTGTATAGGTGAAGGCATTTGGACCAGGGCTAGAGCCTACAGGCTGCATTGTGGACAAGCCAGCAGAGTTCACCATTGATGCCCGTGCTGCTGGCAAGGGTGACCTCAAGCTCTATGCCCAGGTAAAGTCATTGTCCTGGGTCTCTTGACCTACCTGGGATTTTAGAAAGGCTTGAAAGGAGAAAGATGTCCGGCTCAAAGACCAAATTCTCCAGCAACAAAAATGATTAGAAAACGAGGGGATACAGTGAATCGAATGTGGTTCTTGAATAATAGGGGTGTTTCAGGGGCTGATCTGATGCCGGTAAGAAATCAATGACGTCAGGGGCTCTCCCTGTGGTGTGTGTCTGCTTATTTTCACAGGATGCTGAAGGCTGCCCAATTGATATCAAGGTGGTTCCCAATGGAGATGGCACTTTCCGATGCTCCTATGTGCCCACCAAGCCCATCAAGCACACCATCATTGTCACCTGGGGAGGGGTCAATGTTCCCAAGAGCCCCTTCCGGGTATGTCTTCCTAATTCCCACCCAGAATCCATGTGATTTCCTCTTCCTCTAACATTGACCTCAGCCTAGACATGTACTGTCTAGATGCCAATGAAAGAGCAGATCCCAGGGACCCCTTAGCTTCGCTGATTCTTCCCCACCCTCAGACCCTTTGGGGAAAGACTGAAACGTATCTGAATGTACAGGGCAAGGGAGATGAGGACTTGCAGGAGCTCTCCATCTCCTTAGGAAGGGAACGAATTACTTAGCCCATCATTTCGGGCATTGTGATTTTGCAGGTAAATGTGGGAGAGGGCAGTCACCCTGAGAAGGTGAGAGTGTATGGTCCAGGAGTGGAGAAGACTGGCCTCAAGGCTAATGAACCAACCTACTTTACTGTGGACTGCAGTGAAGCTGGACAAGGTATGGGTGGAGACTGGGCTGAGAAGTTGTGGGACCAAGGATGGATGATTAATGGGGTGGAGGTGGGAGGATAAGTTTAGGAAAGAGAATATAAACTGGTAAACTATCAGAAGTAGAAGAGACATTTAGAATTACCACTACCTTAGTACCTTTATAGATGAGAAAACTCAGGTCCTGCTGAAGACAAGATTCTAGAAATATGATTGAAAAGCAAGCAGTACATGATTCATGCACAATTCGCTTTTTTTATTCAATTATGCATATGGAATTTTTTTTTAATTTGGTGTTTGTTAAATTCAGAAAGAAAAAATATGTACTTAACCCCCCCCCCAAAGAATGATATGCCTGGGACTACCTGAAAGGGGTGTGGGGGGAGGGTAGTAAGGAGGAGGCAGGGCCAGAGCAGAAGGGGGCTTTGCTGGTGCCCTCTGGTCTTGGTGGTTACCAGGCTCCTCTTCCCTCAGGGGATGTGAGCATCGGCATTAAGTGTGCCCCAGGAGTTGTGGGTCCTGCTGAAGCCGACATTGATTTTGATATCATCAAGAATGATAATGACACCTTCACAGTCAAGTACACGCCCCCCGGGGCTGGCCACTACACTATCATGGTGCTGTTCGCTAACCAGGTAATCCTGTTTCCCTTTCTGGTCAAGAATGGTTCCTTTTCTCTTCTTCACCTCTTCTGTAAACCCCAACCTTTTAAAAATGAGTAACACACTTTGAAAGATGCTATGTTTTTCAGGCATATATCCTTAGGAGATAGGAAACACAGAGAAGAGGGGGAATGTTAATAGTGCCCCAAATGGTCAACTCTGGTCTTGAGGATTCCTAGGTTCCCTTAAAATGTCCCCCTCCACTATTTTGTCTCCATCCTCTGCCTCAGTGTTCCCCTTGTCAGATAATCTCTTCTCTCTTTCACCATTCTGCCTTTCATTTGCCTGGCAAGCTGAGCCAGTGGGACATCCATGGCTAGTTCCTTCTTGGCTCTGTTTAGGAGCCCATGTCCTAGAGTTGGGGTATCTGGGAGTGTTTGGCTGGATGGACACTGTTGGAGCTCTGACCTGTCCATTTACTGTTCCATCTCCTAGGAAATTCCAGCCAGCCCCTTCCACATCAAAGTGGATCCATCCCATGATGCCAGCAAGGTCAGAGCCGAGGGTCCAGGGCTCAACCGCACCGGTAAGTCCCTGCTTCTGTCATCTTGGGAGGAAAAATTGGGCTCCCTACTTTCCTGCACTTTCTTTACTTTTTGTTCTCTGCATCTCCCCACCTCCGGTTCCCAGGTGTGGAAGTTGGGAAGCCCACACACTTTACAGTGCTGACCAAGGGTGCTGGCAAGGCCAAGCTGGATGTTCACTTTGCTGGGGCAGCAAAAGGAGAGGCTGTTCGAGATTTTGAGATCATTGACAATCATGACTATTCCTACACTGTCAAGTATACAGCTGTCCAGCAGGCAAGTTCCCTTCTCCCCTCCCTCTCCTGCATCCCTGCCTGGACCACAAAGCTTTCATATCTCCAGGGTCCCAGGTCCTTCCCTTCTTCTCAGGACTCCCTCTCCCCAATAACTAGGACTTTGGTTTGCTCTGTTTTCTCATCTTTAAAAGATGGTGGTGATGGGGGGTAGGGTGCTACTAGAGTACTATTACTGGCTATAATTCCCCATTTTATTCATCAGGGTAACATGGCAGTTACTGTGACTTATGGTGGGGATCCTGTCCCTAAAAGCCCCTTTGTGGTGAATGTGGCACCCCCTCTGGACCTCAGCAAGGTCAAAGTTCAAGGTCTTAACAGCAGTAAGTATATATAAGTGTGGGAGAAACAAAATTGTATACTATGTGAGTGGGATTGGTGAAGGGAGGAAAGGGAGGTTGGTGAGAAGAGGGAAAAGAAGAAGCAGGGCTTAGAAGGAGATCTGGGGTCTGGGATCTCCCTCCTGCTCCTCACCACCTCTTACCATCTGTCTCCTCCTCTACCTTCTATGGCACAGAGGTAGCAGTGGGACAGGAGCAAGCATTCTCAGTGAACACCCGGGGTGCAGGCGGCCAGGGACAGTTAGATGTACGGATGACTTCACCCTCACGCCGACCCATCCCCTGCAAGCTGGAGCCAGGAGGCGGAGCGGAGACCCAAGCTGTTCGCTACATGCCTCCTGAGGAGGGCCCTTATAAGGTGGACATCAGCTACGATGGACACCCCGTGCCCGGCAGCCCCTTTGCTGTTGAGGGTGTCCTGCCCCCTGACCCCTCCAAGGTACGTGAGCTGGCAAAACTTGGGCTGGAGACAAAGTAAAAGGGTGTGAGTCTCAGAGGCACTAAGGGCTGGCATGCTCAAGAGGTGATCAGGGCCTGTGTGTGTGTGTGTGTGTGTGTTGTGTATATGTGTCTATGTGTATGTGAACCTGAGTTCAAATCCTGCTTCAAGTCACGAACTGGCGATGTGACTTTGGGAAAACCTCATAATCTCTTTCAGTCTCAATTGCACTTCCCTCCCAGTGCTATGAGGATTAAATGAGACGTCACCTGCACAGATCTTTACCAACCGTAGAGAACTCTCTAAAGCTAACTCTCTAAAGGGTGGATAAATGCTTCCTGAGCATTTGCTACAGAATGGACAAGGGGATAGAGGAAAGAAAAACACATCCTCTCCCTTCAAAGGTTTTCAGATCTTGTGGAGAAGTCAAGATCATGCTCATAAAACAAGGAGCATTATAAAAGAGTGAAAAACAGTATGACATAGTGGATAGAGAATTGGCCTTGGATCTGTCTGAGTTCAGGATTAACCTCAGCCTAGTTTCTGCCTACTCTAAGAATATAAGTTATAAAGAAAGAACCAGCCTGCATAGAAGTACAGTTGTAAGGACTACATCATCTGTCTGTTCTGCATTGACTTGTCTAACTTAATGTTTCAGAGAAGGGAGAGAGTATTATGGTTTGAAGTAGTCAGGAACATCTTCATGAAGCAGAGATAGGGTGTAAGCTGGACCTAGAAGGTAGGGTAGGATTTAGGTAGTAGGAGGGAAGAAGGAGAACCATCCCACCCAGGATGAGTGAAGCTTTTCTCCTTCAAAGACAAGGAAACCCGACCCTCTCTGGCTAGGATCTCTGAATGACAGGACAGGCCGAGAGTGAACGAATTGGGCTACTTGGGGATGATCCAAGAAGCTGTCATCTCTATTGTGTCTTCTATCCCTTCCTTTTCCCCAGGTGTGTGCCTATGGTCCTGGACTCAAGGGTGGCTTGGTGGGTACACCAGCACCATTTTCCATTGACACCAAGGGTGCAGGAACAGGAGGCCTGGGGCTGACAGTAGAAGGTCCTTGTGAGGCCAAGATTGAATGCCAGGATAATGGAGATGGCTCATGTGCAGTAAGCTACCTGCCCACAGAACCAGGAGAGTATACCATCAACATCCTCTTTGCTGAGGCCCACATTCCTGGCTCACCCTTCAAGGCAGACATCCGACCAGTCTTTGACCCCAGCAAGGTTCGGGCTAGTGGGCCTGGGCTGGAGCGAGGTAAGGCTGGTGAAGCAGCCACCTTCACCGTGGACTGCTCAGAAGCAGGGGAGGCTGAGCTGACCATTGAGATCCTGTCTGATGCTGGAGTAAAAGCCGAGGTGCTGATCCACAACAATGCCGATGGTACCTACCACATCACCTACAGCCCAGCTTTCCCTGGCACCTACACCATTACCATCAAATATGGAGGACACCCTGTGCCCAAATTCCCTTCCCGGGTTCACGTCCAGCCTGCGGTTGATACCAGTGGCATCAAGGTCTCTGGACCTGGTATAGAGCCCCATGGTGAGTAGGAAGAAGGGGAACTAGGGGAAGTGCAAGAGGTTGAGTGTCTCAGATTGGAAAAAGAGACTGGGAAGATATGTAGAAGGTTAATGGGGGGCGGAGATTAGGGAAATTGGAAAATGGAAAGGTAAGGAACTAGAGGCAATTGAGCAGATGAGGGGGAATGATATGAGGAGCTGAAGGACCAGGAAATTTCAGAGATAGAGGAGGGAAATTAGAAAAATGAGAAGAAAGAGAAATTGTTGATTGACTTGAATGAAGGAAAAGATAGCAGAATAAATCAGAAAGTTCTAGGGAGGTATTAGGTTGCTCCAGTGCAGCAGTAAGGGGGAAAACAATAACTGAGGTATCTGGGTGGAAGAAGTTGCTCTAACAACTCAAGGTGGTGAGTTTCAAAGTGTGGAAGGTGACTAGAGAGAGGGGCTGCTTGCCACTGGGCACCGGAAGAATAGAGGCCACAGGTTAAGATTTTTACAGGGGTATAGATGTGAGACATCCATGGTTTGGTTCAGAAAGATGAGGGGCTGCAGTTATGGGGACAGCAATGGAAATGTGGAAATAAGGGGAAAGACTTCTGGATGGGGCTCTAAACTGATGGTGGGGAAAGAAGGGGTCTGGGCTTGTCTTTGAGAGACTTTTGATGTAGAGCAGCTGGATCCCACGAAAGCCTACCTTCTCATTCTGTTCCTCTGCCCGGTTCCCAGGTGTCCTCCGAGAGGTGACCACAGAGTTCACAGTAGATGCTCGATCTTTGACTGCTACAGGAGGGAACCATGTGACTGCCCGGGTGCTTAATCCATCAGGAGCTAAGACTGATACCTATGTGACAGACAACGGGGATGGCACTTACAGAGTGCAATACACTGCTTATGAAGAGGGTAAGGGAGGCAGGAATGTTGGGGCACAAGCCCCCAGTCACCCAGCAGCGGGAGGAGTTGAGGTGCATATAACATGGAAGTCAAAATGCAGCAGGGCCTAGGGTGGGTGGATCCAGGCATCCTGGGCCTTCTCTGGGGAAGGGTGTCCCTGGTTTCTCCACTCCCTCTCCCCAAACATCTGTATAGCTTATGTTGCATCTGGTTGTGTTGGTATCCTCAGGAGTCCACTTGGTGGAAGTGTTATATGATGAAGTGGCTGTTCCCAAGAGCCCATTCCGAGTCGGTGTGACCGAAGGTTGTGACCCTTCCCGTGTTCGGGCCTATGGGCCTGGTCTAGAGGGAGGGCTAGTCAACAAAGCTAACCGCTTCACAGTAGAGACCAGGTACATGTTTACTCCCAATTTTCACTCTCTTCTATCATTCTTCCCTTCCCTTCCCTTTTGGGTTACCAATGGCTCAAGAGTTAGAGGATCTCATTCTCTAAATGCTATTTTTATGACCTTGGACAAGTCACTTTATTTTTCCATGACCTTAGTTTCCTCACTGTGGGTGGTGGGGGGAATTGAACTAGTGGGTCTCTTCCAGTGATGCTATATCTCTGCATCCCTAGATCTTTGTCCCTGGAAAATTTCTAAAATAATTTCTCATCCCTATCACATCGTATCCCCATCTGTTGTCTGGATACAAGAAATACCAGGGGAAACCCCAAATGTTCCAAACTAGTACATACCAGATATTCCTGAGGAGTTGTATCTCCAAAAATTCCTCTCGCCCCCCTCCCTGGCCATGGCTCTCCCTCCCCTTTCCTTGATCTCTTGCCATGGCTGAGCTAATGGAGGCTGTTCTGCAGGGGAGCTGGCACTGGGGGCCTGGGCCTGGCTATTGAGGGTCCCTCAGAGGCAAAGATGTCCTGCAAGGACAACAAGGATGGCAGCTGCAGTGTGGAGTATATCCCCTTCACCCCTGGAGACTATGATGTCAACATCACCTTTGGAGGGCGTCCTATCCCAGGCATGGTCACTGAGGCAGAGGGCGACATCAAGAGGGCATGGGGTGGGGGTGGAGAGGAAAATTATACATGAGAGTGGTGGAGAGGTAGGGGAAGAAATGAATAGGTTCTATAGAAAGAATAGAGCTAGAGACAGAGTGGTGGAGGTTGGGAGATCACACACACACACACACACAACCATGAGGCCAGATTCAAACCCAAATTTCTATAACTCTAGGTCTAGCACTCTATCCATTCTACCCCTGAGTTTTCAATAGCTCTGGGTCTTGAAAGCAATGGTATTTACATTTCCTTAAATTATTTTACTACTATGGGCTTCTACCAATTCATATAAAACACCTCCTTCCACTCCCTGCTTCTCTGGCCCAAAATATTCAGTTTTGACATGTAGCTCTCTACATCTAAATTAGCTAATAATACTTGTTTGTGTACTGATGAGTTTCATGAGATGGCTAGATTGTGTAATGGAAAGGACTTGAGTCAGGAAGATTTAAATTCAAATCCTGCTCAATTATGACCCTGAGCAAGTCAATCAACTTCTTTCTGCCTTAGTTTTCTAATCGGTAAAAAAAGCTATCTTTTGAGGATCAGTTTAGACACATAGCCTGTATCAGGCACTTTATACTCCATGAAGCACTATAGAAATGTTAATAATTATTATTAAATGCTGTGATGCATTGTCCTATAGTCCTGTCTCCACTCTGGGACTATAGACTTCTGGAAGGTTGAAGCCGATGACCATTTTCTCTTCCCTTTCCTCTCTCTGGATCTAAGTATATTAGATAGGTCAGGGAGGAAAGGGGCTTAGAGTTTTAGTCTATCCCTGGGAAGCTAACACCTTTTCCTTCTTATAGGGAGCCCATTCCGAGTGCCAGTGAAGGATGTGGTGGATCCTGGAAAGGTGAAGTGTTCAGGTCCTGGTCTGGGAGCCGGTGTCCGGGCCAGAGTCCCCCAGACTTTCACAGTAGATTGCAGTCAAGCTGGACGAGCCCCACTGCAAGTGGCAGTGGTAGGACCCACAGGTATGCAGAATGCTAGATAACCCCAGGAAAGTAACATAGGGTGAGGGAGAATAGTAATAATTTAGAGTCTTATTAGAGGCCTATGATAGATACTATCTTCTTGATTTCTTCTGCACTTTTCTCCCTCTCCAGGAGTGTCTGAACCAGTAGAGGTGCGAGATAAGGGGGATGGTACCCACACCGTGAACTATACCCCAGCCACTGATGGGCCATACACTGTAGCTGTCAAGTATGCTGACCAGGAGGTGCCTCGCAGGTGAGCCGAGAAAGGAACCCTAGGGGTGGGCAACCACTACAAAGGCAGAAAGATTATGGAGGCAGGGGAAATCCTCAAAAAGTCAGGTTCTCCAGAAAGCAGCCTATGCTCAGGTCTTAGGGGCTTATCCTCTGTTCTATGCTTTTGAACTTAATTTAGTGGGGAAGGGACCTGCTGAACCTGAGGATGATTGGGTTCCCCTTGTTCCCAGTAGTCCCTTTCTCACTCACCACAGTCCCAGCACCTAACATGTCTGTGAGAGTAGAGTTTAGGCCCAGCATTGGGAAAAGAGGTAGGCGAAAGGAGCATTCCCTTAAGCTAATCATTCACATCTCATTTCTTTTACCTCCAAGCCCCTTCAAGATCAAAGTTCTGCCAGCTCATGATGCTAGCAAGGTCCGAGCAAGTGGTCCTGGGCTTAATGCTTCAGGAATCCCTGCCAGCCTTCCTGTAGAGTTCACCATCGATGCCAGGGATGCTGGAGAGGGGCTGCTTACTGTCCAGATTCTGGTGAGGGCCTCTTCTTATCCATTTCAAGGGGAGGGAAGGGTTGCAGGTTTGGAGAAGGGACCACTGGTGTAAGCTCTGAACTCCACAACACTATGATTTTCCACTCCCACACCAGGACCCAGAGGGCAAACCCAAGAAGGCAAATATTCGAGACAATGGAGATGGCACATACACTGTATCCTACCTGCCAGACATGAGTGGTCGATACACCATCACCATCAAGTATGGGGGTGATGAGATCCCCTACTCCCCCTTCCGAATCCATGCCTTACCCACTGGAGATGCCAGCAAGTGCCTTGTCACTGGTAAGCACCCCTGTTTGTCCCTTCCTGTCCCTTTTGCTACTGTTCCCCATAGTATTACATGCATCAACTACAGAGACATATGCCCTTACCAAGCCAGGGATTATGAAACTGAGGAAATCAGAACTTCCCACCTCTCCTTAACCATTGTTGTCCCTGTCCCTTGACCTTGAATGTTGTCCCTGTTCTGTCTACTCTAATCTCACTCTCTTCTCTATTTCCAGTGTCCATCGGCGGCCATGGCCTAGGTGAATATTGTATCTATTCTTTCTGGGTGAGGGTTTGGGCCACAGGGGATAAAGAGAAGGGTAGGGAGCTGGCCCCTAGTCTCTATATATTCTCTGGCTTTCATCGTCCTCATTTGTGCGATATGAAGGAAGTTGGATTGGATGATCTCAAAGGTCCTTTCTAACATGAAAAACCATATGATCCTATGACTGGATACTTGGTCCTATGACTGAGCCATGACTTGTGAGAATGCCTCACAATCTCTCCTGATGACCAATGCTCTTCTAGATCATCCCTCTCCCTCCTGAGAAGTCCCTGGTCATAGCTGCCTCCTTTGCCCTCATCATATGGCCTCCCCTGCCCTTCCCATGTGGCCAAGCTAACTGGGATGTGGCCAGCCCCTGAGCATGTCTTATCACCCCCACAGGTGCATGCCTGGGTCCCCGCATCCAGATTGGGGAGGAGACGGTCATCACAGTGGACGCCAAGGCAGCAGGAAAGGGCAAGGTGACATGCACAGTGTCGACCCCAGATGGGGCAGAGCTGGATGTGGATGTTGTCGAAAATCACGATGGCACCTTTGACATCTACTACACTGCCCCTGAGCCGGGCAAGTATGTCATCACCATACGATTTGGAGGAGAGCATATCCCTAACAGTCCCTTCCATGTCTTGGTAAGTACCTGAGGGCAGGTGGGCTGTGGGCTTGTAAATTAGTTCCTATTAGAGGCTGGGTATGATATAGAACATATAATGTAATTATATAATATGTTATATACTGTATGTATCAAGTACAATGTATAATAAGTGATAATTTAATGTATGGTGAAACTGTTCAGGGGCAGCTAGGTAGCGCAGAGGATAAAGCACTGGCCCTGGAGTCAGGAGTACCTGGGTTCAAATCCGGTCTCAGACACTTAATAATTACCTAGCTGTGTGGCCTTGGGCAAGCCACTTAACCCCATTTGCCTTCCAAAAACCTAAAAAAAAAATCTGTTCTAAAGTACCTTCCTATAGTTCAGACACATCCAGGTCAGATATAGTCTCATTTACTTGGGAGACCTTTGTCACCTTCATTCAGAACACTCATTTCAGCACTTTTCCAGTTTCAGGGTACCGGTTCTGAGCTCTACTTTGATGTAAGCATAAAGACAAAGTAGCCATCGTTACCCTCCATCCTCTTTGAGAATAGAGCCATCCTTGTGAAGTTGGCAGCTTTCAGCTAGTGGACTTATATCCACTCTGCCCTTATCTTCTCTGGCCATTTGTCCCCAGAGGTGGTGGCAGGACATGATCTGAATTGCTGGACCTTTGGGTGAGGGCCCTTGAGCTCATCAACACTCCAAAGGTCCAGCGATTCATGTCAGCCTGTTCTCATGTCAGCTTTTGAGACTATGGAGACCTGAGCTGACTGCCATTCTACCAAGATAAAGCATATTGGCCCGTGTTGGACCACTCTGTAGCTAAGCACTGAGCTGTCATTCTTTGTTGATACTCTGTAATGCCATGTTATCCCATGTCTTGCTTCCTCAGGCGTGTGACCCTATTCCCCACGTGGAGGAGCCATGTGATACCCTGCAGCTGCGCCAGCCCTTCCCTACACGCCAGCCCAGTAGCTACCCCACCCACTGGGTACCTGATTTAGCAAAGGGGTCTCTATCTTCCCTTTCTTTCCCCTTCTTTCTTCTCAACTTTCAGGGTCACATTAGATTAAAATGCATCCCTTCAGATCTAGGGTCCCCCTAAAAAAAGACAGGGTCTGCACAGGACATGTGAAGGATGTACCCAGCTCTAGGAGAGTGCATTATCATGGGGTCTGAGCCAGAAACCTCATGTCAGGGGATGGGGAGCCTGTCTCTGAACCTTGCAAGCACAGTGTCTCAACCTTTTTTTCTCCACCTCTTCTCTTGCAGCTCCTACATTCTCTTCTCCTGATGAGACACCTCCTGCCATTAACTTTTCTTTCCTTTTTCCCTTTTTTCTTTTGACTTTCATTTGGGGCATGGAGTGGGGCTTCCACTTTCCTTGACCTGTTGTTACTAATTATATCTTTCTTCCTCCCCTCCCCAAGGCCACAGATGAGCCAGTGGTCCCCGCAGAGCCCATGGAGTCCATGTTGAGACCCTTCAACTTGGTTATCCCATTCACAGTCCAGAAGGGGGAGATCACAGGTACCATTTTTTTAGGGTCATAATATCAGAGAACTTAAGAATTGGAAGATTATTGAGACTGTCCTAGTTCAACCCCTCATTTTACTGAGGCAGCATAGCTAGTTAGTGGCAGAACCAGAATGACAACCCAGGCCTCCTGTTTATCAGTACAGGCTGCTTTCTCCTACATTTCCCATAATTGCTTACTGCTCTTAAGTAAGTTCCCTGGCCTGGTAGCACAAAATAAGTCAAGTTCTCTTCTTTATATAGAGAAGCAGTCAACCCTAGAGAGGGAAAGAAGCTGAGTTAGACTCTTCTGAGGCACTGGAATGGGAAAAGATTTTGCACTCTTGTAAAATAATGGGATGTGGGGGGTGGTGAGGGTGAAGACCAGGTAGATTTGCGGGGTGTAAGGGGCAGATATTTTCACCTCAACGATACTATTTCCTGGCATACTAGGGGAGGTGAGGATGCCCTCAGGGAAGACTGCAAGGCCCAATATCACAGATAATAAGGATGGCACCATCACAGTGAGATACTCACCCAGTGAGAAAGGATTGCACGAGATGGGGATCAAATATGATGGCAATCACATTCCTGGTAAGTTGGTTGGAGGGAGGTGCTGAGATCTGGGAGAGGTGATGGTCGGCAGAGTGAGGAACTATTTAGGGCAATTGAGGGATCATTAATATAGTTAAAATTGATTTAGCACAGTTTGGGGAATGGTAGAGTTGGAGACAAGGAGCCTATTGGAAAGGGAATTTGGAGGAGTCCCAGAGTTGGAAGATGAAGTTGGGGACAGATCACTTAGAAACAGAGAAGCTACATGCAACTTTAAATATATATGTTGGAACAGCTAGGTAGCACAGTGGATAGAGCACTGACCCTGGAGTCAGGAGAATCTGAGTCCAAATGCAGTCTCAGACATTTACTTAACTGTGTGTCCCTAAACAAGTCACTTTACCCCTATTGCTTCAATAAATAAATATGCAAGTGTCAGAAATTTAAGAAGTTGGAAGGATTGATAGAAGGAATTAGAACAACTCCAGAACTCCTGTGTCTTAATCTATGATTTCCTCTCCTTCCCCCAGGGAGTCCCCTACAGTTCTATGTTGATGCCATCAATAGCCGCCATGTGAGTGCCTATGGGCCTGGCTTGAGTCATGGCATGGTCAACAAGCCAGCCACCTTCACAATTGTGACCAAGGATGCTGGGGAAGGTAAGTGAATGGATGAGATGAAATTTTGGGGTAGGACGGTGTGTGAGGGAGGGTTGCAGCATGAACCCTGGTCATCTCTAACATCAGTTCTTCCAACACTCATCTAGGGGGCCTGTCTCTTGCTGTGGAAGGCCCATCTAAGGCAGAGATCACCTGTAAGGACAATAAGGATGGCACCTGCACAGTGTCTTACCTCCCAACTGCTCCTGGGGACTATAGCATCATAGTCCGTTTTGATGACAAGCACATCCCAGGAAGTCCTTTCACTGCCAAAATCACAGGTATCATTTGCTTTTCTATACCCCTAATGAGTAACCGTGAATGTCCATCTGCCAAGCCCAAGCCCAGTCCTTAATGTGGAAGAGTATGAGAAGAATATAGAGTTAGGTTATAGACTTTCGGGATCTTTAGATTAATCAGTAGAAAGTTCTTTTATATTGAGCTCCAAACTTTGCACCTCTTTCTGGCCCTTAGTCTTTTAAAATTAAAAAAAAAAAGTCTAATCTAAATGATTGAAGATAGCCATCATGGCTCTCCTTAAATCACCTTAATCTTCTTCCAGGCAAAATATACACAGTTCAACCATTCACAATGTGATTTGGCTCCTAAGGATCCTGACCGGCTAGAGTTCTCACCATTAGGTTCCCTAATTTGGCTCTGTATTTCTTAAAGCATGATACCTAGAATGAAGTAGCTTCAGTAAGGGATTAGGAAGTAAATACTCCAATGGGTCACTGACCTCAATAAGAGAGGTATAACCTCCAGGCTTAAAGTTCACAGCTATACATATTTCCTTTTCTTTTTTTATCCCTCCCTTCCTTGCTTCCTTCCTTCTCCTCTTTTACTCTGGTCCAAGGAGTTCTCATAAACCCCTTGAAGGGTGGCTACTCTGTATGCTGGTAGCCTTCCTTATGGCTTCTTACTTCATGGAACATCAAAAGTCTTCATGCAGTTTTAAACTACAAAAGCTGAAAGGACCCTCTGTCAGCACCCCTGTTGCCCTAGGGTTGGTTATTTGTTATCCCTCAGGATCATTATATGATTGATTCACCTTCTTTTCCAGGTTTAGGCCACTTTTATATATACATATATATATATATATATATATATACATATATATATACATATATAAATGTGTATATCTATATTATATCTATATCTATATATATCTATATATAAATGTATAAAAGAGACTCTTTTATACTATTTCTGGTACACAAGTCACAATTGTTTCTATGCTAGAGCCTTACTCTTGTCCACATGAAGAATTTATGAGAATTCCCCAATTAAGGGAAAGTAGAAGCATCCATTAAGTCCCTACTATGTACCCCATACTATGTTTCCTTCTATGATCTGAATCCTAGAGATATAAAGACAAAATGTATTAGGCCCTGACCTCAGACAGCTTATATTTTATCATGTTTAGGTACACATCTCTAATATCTGGAATCTGATATCCTGGAATATAGACCCATGAATCCCCCCCCCCCCCGAGAGGCAGAACCCTTGGCTGTGTCATATCTTCATAATCTAGGATCTTTGAGTGAACTTGACACAGTCAGGATTTTGCTCCTTTGGGGGCATAAGTTGCTTCATAGGATTCTTGTATACAGGGGTTGCTTAATGTGCCTTTGATATAAGTTGAGATGAAATGAATTTATGAAGATGCAAAGTAAAAAAGTGATCAAGATCAGATGAGCGTTAAGCAGTGAAGGCTTCTTTAAGCAAGGGGATTCTGAGTATTGATTTTGAAAGAACTGAGGATCTGGGATTGGAGAGGAGGAAGGGAGACGTGGCCAGGATCTCATGCTTACCCTTGTGCCTAGGTGATGACTCAATGCGGACTTCACAGTTGAATGTGGGCACCTCCACGGACGTGTCACTGAAGATCACAGAAAGTGATCTGAGTCTTCTGACGGCCAGTATCCGGGCCCCCTCAGGCAACGAGGAACCCTGCCTACTCAAGAGGCTGCCCAACCGGCACATTGGTGAGTGAGGAAGGCAGCCGCATGATCTGATTCTCTAGGGATGGCCCCTAGGAGGTAGCCCAGGGAATCTTCACCCTATTCTTCCTGGACTGGCAATACATACCAGGGCTTCCCTATTCTTTCAGTTCTGGGACCCAGAGTGGGTGGGAAGGTCCCTGATAACCATGCCTCTATGCCCACTACAGGTATCTCATTCACACCCAAAGAGGTGGGTGAGCATGTGGTGAGCGTTCGAAAGAGTGGGAAACATGTCACCAACAGCCCCTTCAAGATTCTTGTGGGGCCTTCAGAGATTGGTGATGCTAGCAAGGTTCGAGTCTGGGGCAAAGGCCTGTCAGAAGGCCATACCTTCCAGGTGGCAGAATTCATTGTGGATACTAGAAATGCAGGTATGTATCTCTTTGGCGCCAGTCTCCTCTCTAGGGCCTCTTGGCCTCAGGACTCAGTCCTACTCTGAATCCTTTTCAGTACTCAAGTCCTTTATCTTTACATGTCATTTATTAAATAGATAGCTTTTGGCAGGTCACATATCTCTCTGAGTCTCAGTTTTCTCATCTGAAAAATGAGAATAATAATATTTGTACTATTTTATAGAAGTGATATGCTCAAAGAACTTAATAAGTCCTAAAAACCAAAAGCTATAAAAAAGTATGGACTTGATATTATTGGCCACATACAACTTCTGTTCAAAGAAGTTTTGGGATTTACCTTCTTTGGTCCTTTGAGGGAGAGATTAATTTGCTCCATGCGTGTGTCTTAGGTTTGGGTGGGAAGGTTTCCTTTTCAGGCGTTTTTGTACTGTTTCTTTCTAGAAACTAAAGGGAGGGACCAACTCCCTTTGTTAGTTGGCTAATTTAGTGGAAAGGGTTAAGGTTATCCTAAATGACTCAATAATCCCTAGTCAGTTGGTTGGGCAGACAATCAACCAAAAAGTACTTTCAGGACATAATTGTGAACCAAGGCTTGGTTGCCTCAGGCCTAGAGTTGAAGTCCCTGAGGAAGAGCAGAGTGGTGGGCCAGACCCAAGGCTATATGTCATTTACTTTCCTACAGGGTATGGTGGTCTGGGATTGAGCATTGAGGGTCCCAGCAAGGTGGATATCAACTGCGAGGACATGGAGGATGGTACCTGCAAAGTGACCTACTGCCCCACTGAGCCTGGCAACTATACCATCAACATCAAGTTTGCTGACAAGCATGTGCCTGGTGAGCTGAGAAGCTGGGGTTTGCCAGGGAGTGGGAAGGGGTGTTCCTAGGAGCCTGGGAGAACTTGAAGGTGGTCCCTCAGAAGAGGCCTGAGGACTCCCTCCTTTTTCTTTAGGGAGCCCATTCACTGTGAAGGTGACTGGAGAGGGACGGATGAAAGAGAGCATCACCCGGCGCAGGCAGGCAGCTTCCATCGCCTCTGTGGGGAGCACCTGTGACCTCAACCTCAAGATTCCAGGTAAGGATCCAGGGCGAAGGTGAAACATGCACAGCTTGGGAGGGGGTTCTGACACTGGGTACTAGATTCTTTTTTTGTTTTGTTTCTGCCTTCCCTCTTTGCTCTCCTTTGTTCCTCCTCTTCATCTCTGGTTTCTACTCCCTACTCATCTACCAGCCCTTTTTTCTTCCAGGAAACTGGTTCCAGATGGTTTCTGCCCAGGAGCGCCTCACCAGAACGTTCACAAGGAGCAGTCATACATATACACGGACAGAGAGGACAGAGATCAGCAAAACCCGGGGTGGGGAAACCAAGAGAGAGGTCAGGGTGGAGGAATCTACTCAAGTCGGGGGGGACCCCTTCCCTGCTGTCTTTGGAGATTTCCTGGGTCGTGAACGCCTTGGTTCTTTTGGCAGTATTAGCAGACAACAGGAAGGTAAGTGGGTATGGGCACAAGATGGTACTTCCCATCTTATACTAGGCAAAGCCCAGCAATAGAGGCAGAACAGTGGAGAAAGACTGTACCTGAAATTAGGAAGACCTGAGTTCAAATCTTGCCTCAGATACTAAGTAGCTATGTGATCTGAGCAAATCATTTAACTTTTCTCAGCCTCTGTTTTGCAAAATGAAGATAATAATACTTACCCCTCCCCCAGTTATGTCAGGATGACATAACAGATATAAAGCAGATATATAACAGATATAAAGCACTTGTAAAACTTTAAAAATGGCAGAAATACTAACTATTATGCAGAAAATAGGGTAGATTTTTATCCACATGCCCTTTTGTGACTACTCCCCATAATTCTGTGGTCAGAATTGGCCCTGGATTTAGAAGTTGCTTGGAGGGGGGGTGTATTTGAGTCCTTTGGGCTAGGTTGGGCAAGAGGGAAGTCTGTTCAGTAGTTTGGGGTTAGGGACTGATCATTTCTGATCCCCTGGAATTAGTGTCAGTACCTTCGGCTCAAACCTCTCTTGCCCTTAAACTTTTGTTCCTGAGGGCCTATCCCTTGTCCCTGTTTCCCTGCACTTAGCAGGAAAGAGCTCAACCTTGGCCAAGGTGAGATCCAACATTGCGGCATAGCTGTTTTTGACTGTTCTGTGAGAATCTGGACAAGGGTCAGGGCAAAGGGCTGGGCAGAGCATAAGCTCATTGGAAGAAGGCACAGTTTCATTCTTTGAATATGGCCCACAGCCTGCCAGATACCAGCAAGTGATTAATAATCATTTGCTCTTGGATAAATCACTACCTCGCCTTCCCACACATCCCTCTTTTCTCTCCCAGGTGAGACAGGTTCTCAGGATATGACAGCCCAAGTGACAAGCCCATCAGGGAAGACTGAAGAAGCAGAGATCCTGGAGGGAGAGAACAGCGCTTACAGCGTGCGTTTTGTGCCCAAAGAAATGGGGCCTCACACCGTCACTGTCAAGTATCGGGGCCAGCATGTTCCTGGCAGTCCCTTCCAGTTCACTGTGGGACCCCTTGGTGAAGGGGGTGCCCACAAGGTGCGAGCTGGAGGTACAGGACTTGAGCGTGGTGTTGCTGGAGTGCCAGGTAAATGAAGCCAGGAGGAGGGTCAAGGATAGTAAAGGTTTTAGGTGTAGGAGTGCTGGCCCAGACTGGAGCTGGGTCTGAGGCACTCTTGGCTGGGAACTGGTATCAATCCCTTCTCCTCTTCTCTATCCCTCAGCTGAATTCAGCATCTGGACCCGGGAGGCAGGTGCTGGAGGCCTATCTATTGCTGTGGAGGGGCCCAGCAAGGCTGAGATCGCATTTGAAGACCGCAAGGATGGTTCCTGTGGTGTCTCCTATGTTGTCCAGGAGCCAGGTAAGTAGCTGGAAAGGGGCCAGAGAAGTCTTGTGGGGAAGACCTCAGCTCAACCAGGTCCCTCTCACATCTGGACTTCTGCTGACGAATCTGGGACAATTACTACTCTTCCACTTTTTTCCCCCATTCTGAATTATCAGAGGCCCAGCATGGTAGAGTGGACAGAGAGCTGGCCTCAGATCCCAAAAGCCCAGAGTTTGAGCCTGTCCCCTAACATTGGTACCCTTGGGCACCTCACTGAACTCCCCAGAGTTCTGGGTGACTCTTTGAGAATGTAAGATACAGAGAAAGTGCCACTCTTATCAGTGAAATCACAGGTCTAAGCCCTATTCTTATGAATTTAACAATATCCATCTAACACAAATATTTCAAAATTCAAAGGAGGACAAGAGGATTATATCAGAAACTAGGAACTTTTATTATGTACAATCTGGTTTAAGTGTAAATCAAATTTCACAATGCTCTTATCTAAAGTATTGCTTCCTCTGTTTCTCCATGATCTTAAGCCCTCTCCCCTTTCTTTCATCTCTTTCCCCAAGATCCCTCTCTTCTTGGGATTCCTGTTGGGAAATGGAATTCAGACTCAGAGGGCTTGTGATTCTTGCCCTGCCCCATATATTCTAGGGAACTAGGCTTCTTCATCTTAGCTACATTGCCCTAGGGGATGGGCCATGGTCCCCATGTCTGCTGGGGGGAGGATTGAGACAGGTTTTATGTCTCCAGGTGACTATGAGGTCTCCATCAAGTTCAATGACGAGCACATCCCTGACAGCCCCTTCGTGGTGCCTGTGGCTTCCCTCTCTGATGATGCCCGGCGCCTCACCGTTACTAGCCTCCAGGTATGAATGCTCTCCAGATTGTGGGACTGGGATGTCCTGGGGACCCCCTAAAAGAAGGGAGCTGCTCCTCAAAACACATCTAGTGTCCCCAAATTTCTGTCCACCTGGTACAGAACTGTATACGGAGAGAGGGCTCAGACCTTGGGGAACATTTTTTGAGCCTTCACTTTGTGCTCACCACTGGATTGGAACAAATACTGATATTCAAAGCTTCAGCTCTTTAAACATTTTTGACAGAAATCTCCAGAAAATAGTACTTCTCTGCCTTCTAAAACAAACCTGGGTCTCTGTTGTGAACATCACTTTTTGGACAGCTTTAATGCATGAGTAATGCCGACTGAGGTCGTCCTGGGCTACTTGCCCTAAATGGGCCCAGAATGATGTGACTCTTGAGGCTTGCTGCTGCTTATTTTTTTTAAATAGTTTTCATCCTGTTCTTCAGTGTCTAGCTATTAGCTGTCACTCTGTGCTTCTCTGCTGTGCACCACACCCCTTCTCTAATTTGCTTTTCCTAATCTACTATGGTAGAGTCTTCAAGGGATGACAAGGTTATTGAACCTAGGGTGTCATCTTTTTTTTTTCTCGTGTTACTCTAAACTTGACAAATGATCATGTTCAGTGCTCTTCCTATCTTACCAATGTTTTATAAATGTATCCCTTGCCAAATATATATACCCCAGGCTCTTGAGAGCAAAAAGACAACACGGTAGAGTGTTTTTATCATTAAAAAAAACCCTTATTATTTTCTCATTTAGCAAGCATTTTTTCTCCTCACAATCCCTCCCCAATTGAAAAAGAATAAACAAAAGTTTTGTACAGTAATAAAAATTCGTAGCCTTCCAAAATAGACAAACCTCCAAAAATATGGACTTCAAGAGAGAAGACCTGGATTTAAGTTCCAGGTCTCATCCAGGTCCCTGTGACCTTGGGTAAGTCATATAATTTGAGTCTCAGTTTCCTCATCTATAAAATAGGGGTAAGAATACAGCATTATGAACCTCAACAAGCTATGAGTAAAGAGCTTTGTTGCTCTTAACTGTGTAAAGGGGGGAGTATCACTGAAGGTAATGACAAGTACCCAAAATCATCCTAAAAGCCCTACCAACGTCCAGAACTTTGCAATGAGACCCCTGCTTCTTTGTGGGCAGCTCCTCACTGAATTTTGGTTCTTTTTGAACTCAGTGTTGGAGGAATGGTGTCAGCAGAAGGCACCTTTGGGTAGCCAAGGGAAAGGGAAGGGCAGTATTCTAGGCATTGTTTGGGTTGAGAACTTCCCCAGGCTTTGGCTAATCCTGGGGATCAGGAGGATCGATTGATGGTGAGATGTGGGGGGTCTCGCTTATTTTTCTATTGGTTTATGTTTTTATCTGACTTCATTGCAGGAGACTGGGCTAAAGGTGAACCAGCCAGCTTCCTTTGCAGTACAACTGAATGGTGCCCGTGGTGTGATTGATGCCAGGGTTCACACCCCCTCAGGAGCTGTTGAAGAGTGCTACATCTCTGAGTTAGACAGTGGTGAGGATATTGTACTTCCCCCAACCCCACTGCCTCCTGCCTGAGGGATCCAATTTGGAATCCATCCAAATTCAGAGCTAATCTGTTTACCACTGTTCTTAAGACACAACCCTGGGGACTTCCTTTTGCATCTCAAAATGAAAACCTCTAGGCCCCCACAACCCTAGGAGTATTTAACTGTTTCCCCTGAGCATGTGGGAATTGGGAATGACTCATCTGCCGGTCCCTTCTTCTCCATAGACAAGCACACCATCCGCTTCATCCCTCATGAGAATGGTGTCCATTCGATCGATGTCAAGTTCAATGGTTCACACATCCCTGGGAGCCCCTTCAAGATTCGAGTTGGAGAGCAAAGCCAGGCCGGCGACCCAGGGTTGGTCTCAGCCTATGGTCCTGGGCTTGAGGGAGGAACTACAGGTAAGCACTGAACTTGGGGGTCAGCTGAAGATGAGCTAGAAAATGATGGAGAAGTCCAGGAGGACTGAAAACTCCTTCCCTTGACCACAGAGGAATACATATCCATTCTTTCTTTCCACAGGTGTGTCCTCTGAGTTTATTGTGAACACCTTGAATGCAGGCTCAGGGGCCTTGTCTGTCACCATTGATGGCCCTTCCAAAGTGCAGCTGGACTGTCGAGAATGCCCAGAAGGCCATGTGGTCACCTACACCCCTATGGCCCCAGGCAACTACCTCATTGCCATCAAGTATGGTGGCCCCCAGCACATTGTGGGAAGCCCCTTCAAGGCTAAAGTTACAGGTGAGAGATTTTTCCCTTGTGGAATCCTATTCCTTTTGCTAATCTAGGATGATTCTCCTCGTACTGCAATATAAGTAAAGTACTTTGGCAGATGTATTTGTCTGCATTTCATCTGTAAACCTTCAGATTACAAGTTTGCCTCACTCTCGTGAACCAACATATTCTTGAATAGCAGTTTGTAAATCATTGATGTTTACTTGAATGACCATTGTCCTCTGAGATACTTTAGAGAATCATGGGATGATAGGTCATGGATTTAGAATTGGAAGGTATCTCTAAGGTCATCTAGTCAAATTCCACGATATCATAGTCAAAGGAATCAAGACTAGCAGAGGTGACTTGGTGAGGGTCACACTGGTACTTAGTGCTAGTTCCTGAATTCGAGCCCTACTCCTTGAATTCCCAGCCCCAGACTATTTTAACGGTCCTTTTCTTCCTACCCATTAGCCTTCATTGAGTAGTGTTTTAGCTGGCCTTGCAGTTTTCCTTTCCCACTTTTTCTTCCAAAATGTTGGGATGCAAAAGCAAAACATGCTCAGCATGCAGAACTGGTGTTTTCAGGGCCCATTGGGTGCATTTTTTTTATAAAGCAAGAATCTTTCTGTAAAGCAATATTGTCTTGGGTATTCAGGAAGCTATGAATTGAGTTCTATTCACACAGCTCTCTTAGAAGCCTAGGAATAGGGAAGCTAGGTGGCCCAGTGAATAGAGCACCGATTTTGGAGTCAGGAGTACCTGGGTGCAAATCTGGCCTCAGACATTTAATAATAATTACCTAGCTGTGTGGCCTTGGGCAAGCCACTTAACCCCATTGCCTTGAAAAATCTTAAAAAAAAGCCTAGGAATACAAGATGCAAATATATATGAAGTAAGATTAAATTTCACTGCAACCAAGAGTTCTGCACTACAGAAATGGTAATTGCTATTATTCTTGGGCCAGATGGTATAGATGGCATGGTTCAAAAGCATCTCCGTTACTAGATATAGTCTTATTCACCATGATAAAATGTGTCAGTAGTAGGTTATTACCTGAGAGGAGAATGAAACATTTCCTCCTGTATATTTCTTCACTAGTAAAATGAGGGAATTAGATCTATTGGGGCTTCTGAAAATATGCCTCTTGCCCTTCTGCAAAAAAAAAGTGATGGATCACAGTTGCAGACATGGCCAATTTGTTCATTTAAGAGATAGTTGAGAGAGTGGGGAAGATCAATTGAGAATCCCTCGTAGATGATAGGAACTTTTTTTTAAGTATCAAAAAAAATTCTTAAAGCAGTTAAAAGTTAAATTAAAAAAGAACTTTAAACATTTAAGAGGAGACTGGATTTGATGAGCACTAAGGACTTTTTCAACTCCAAATCTTGTGGATACTTGTGCCCATCTCAAAGGCTAGGCAAGGCCTAGCTAGCCCTGGTAGGTTTTACTAGGAACTCAGTCCATTGACTCTGTGATGTAGGTATTCTTCTGCCCATCTGTCCCCTCTCCTTCTAAGGACTCTGAGGCCATCCCTCACTTTTGATCCTTTTCCCATCTCATCCCCAGGGCCCCGGCTGTCAGGAGGCCACAGCCTTCATGAGACCTCCACAGTGCTGGTGGAGACAGTGACCAAGTCGTCCTCCAGCCGCGGCTCCAGCTACAGCTCTATCCCCAAGTTCTCTTCAGATGCCAGCAAGGTAGTGACCAGGGGTCCTGGGCTGACCAAGGCCTTCATAGGCCAGAAGAATTCCTTCACAGTGGACTGTAGTAAAGCAGGTAGGACTGGGAAGGAAGGCCTGGGGACTGGATGAGATACTGGGAGAATGGGAGTACAGAATTACATAAGAGTTGGAGAATCAGGATTCAAGAAATGAGTTCTTTGCTTTTCTTCTATTGTCTAGGCACCAACATGATGATGGTGGGTGTACATGGACCCAAGACTCCCTGTGAGGAAGTGTATGTGAAGCACATGGGAAACCGAGTATACAACGTCACCTACACTGTCAAGGAAAAGGGGGACTACATCCTCATTGTCAAATGGGGAGATGAAAGTGTCCCGGGCAGTCCCTACAAGGTCAATGTGCCCTGAGCCGCAAAAGTGCCTCTCCCAGCCCCTCAACCTCCCTGGCTAAAAACACATACACACTTACATGACATACATGACATACACACACGCACACACACCACATAAGATTTCCAAGACAGAGATATATACCCATATACATGGAACACCCACTTGGGGGAAAGACCTGTACTTGGACTCAGGGGAGCTGAATGAACAGATTCTCCCACTGACCCCTCTGGGAGAGTAGAGGAATTTCTGTCTGCCGATTGAAGACACTGTCTATCCTCTAGAATGTAATCTTGGCAGGTCCCTAACCAGGGCCAGAGGGATAGTGGGAAAGGACATATATATTGGCTGATCTGGGGGTATTCAGGGGGGTGCATGTGTGTGATTGTGTGTGTGGTTGCCCCAAAGTGCACTGATAACTAAGACCCTGGGACAGCTCCCCTGCCTCCCCATCCCAAACTTTTCTAAGACTCTTTCCCCCCAACTCCCCTGAAAACTGTGCCTTGCCCCCTCTGACGGCCAGTCTGTGGTGCTAAGGACTCTGGGAAGCTAAAGAAGAAAACCATGTGGAGAAAAGTCTACAGATGGGAGCCATAATAGCACCGTGACTAGCCCTGGACTCAGAGGGTTTTGTATACTTTGTTCAGCCCAGCTTTCTTGGGGGTCTGGTTTTCTCCTGTTGTTATTTTTAATTGTTGCACAGCTCTGCCCCAATGAGGGCCTTTTGTACACATCGCGCAGCCCAACATGGAGCTAGTTGGGAAAAACATCAAACAAGCCCAAATAAAGTATGGCCTGTCGCAGAGATTCTGACTCTTCCTTCCATGGAGTCTTTCATTCCCCTGTCTTCCTTTACCTACTGAGCCATGGTGTGTGACTTCCATTTTCTACTTACCTGGGCCCTCAGGCCAAATTGAAGAAGAGATGAATTTTATATAGAAATGTCCTTCTCTGTCCCATTTCCCTCTACTCTGTTTTAGTGACACCCTTCATCTTAATTTTAAAAATGTGTACATATATGTATGAGTATATATATATATATATATAAACTATAGACATATACACACTATGTACATAGGTACATACAATGTACCAAGGACATAAAGACACAATGAAAACCACCCCCTACCCTCCCAAGCTTACATTCTAGCCTGTTAAGATTTCTGGATTCTGAGTCAGCTCCCATTTCTGTGTTATCTGCAGATTTGATCAGTATGCTACACCTTTATTCAAGTCAGTGATAAACATGTTGAGCAGAGTGCCAAGCACACAACCCTGGAGGACTCCACTGGACAATGCCTACCAGGCATCCTCAGCACCCTAAAACACCCATTCTGTATCCATCCACTCTTATTATTCTCTAGTCCTTATCTCGCCACATTTGTCACAAAAATCAGATGGAGTATTTTTACCAAATTCTTTGCTAAATAGCTGTCTTTGATCTTACACAGCTGGGTGTTTTTATCAATGGCAATGAAGGCTTAATTTTGCAGATGATGAAACATAGGGAGGGAGAGCTGACATGCTGGATGGCAACCATCATCCAAGAGAATATTTTCCATGTTATAATGTTGGGCTAAGTTTAACAAAATGAAATTTAAGAGAGATACATGTGAACTCTTACACTTGGGTTTAAAAAAATTTCACAAGTACAAGGTTCTTGAGAGAGGTAGTGGCTTGCTGGAAAGATCTGGGGGAATTTAATGAGTCAACAATGGGAAATAAGCCCAAAAAGATAATGCGAAGAGAGACATGATGTCCAGAATTGGTGAAAATATTAGTTCCTGTGAGCTCTGCCTTCGCCAGATCAGATATGCAGTAGTGTTTGGTTCTGAGCATCATGTTTTGGAAGGAGATCAGTAACTTGAAGAATGTTCAGAGAAGAGTAGCAAATGCATTAATTAGAAGGGCCTCATGGTCCTCTCACACAAGGACTGAAGGAACTGTGGGATGTTTAGAAGTCATTTAGAAGAATAATTTGATTTGATCAGCATCACCCCAGAGGGTAGAAAGAGAAGTAGCTAAGTGGTATAGCAGCTAAAGTGTGAGGCATGGGAGTGAGAAAGACCAGAATCTGAATCCTTTCCCAGACATGAAGAGCTTAGCCCTGGACAAGACACTTTACATCTCAGTCTCAGTCTCTTCATCTGTAAAATCAGGGGATTGAACTCAGCAGTTGCTAATATCTCTTCCAGCCTTGAATCTAGAATCCTCTACTCCATGGTACAGATTTCTGCTTAATATGAGGAAAGATTTCTTAATCATTATTATCCAAAAGTAGCATTGGGCTTCCCCTTACTGAGTACTTGAGGAAGAAGCTGACTCAAAAACATATCAGGTATGTCTTTGAGGGAACTTCTGTTCAGGTCCTGTTTTGTTCAGGTATGGGTTGGACCAGATGGTCTCTAAGGTCTCTTTCATCTAGGAATTAATTTCTGATTGAATTAGAGGGCCTCAAGGTGCCTGGTGTTTAGAGGACTAGGCCTGGAGCCAGGAAAACCAACTCCAGATGCAATGTGGCTCTGGACAAGGCACTTAATGTCAGTGTATTCACCTGTAAAATGGGGATAACAGCAGCACATACTTCTCAGGGTTGTTCACAATACCCCTTAGGGTTGTTATGAGCATCAAATGAGATAATATTTGTGAGTATTAAAAGCGATATTTTGTTAGAGCAAAGAGTTTGACAGCATAGTAGGTGCTGAATCCATTTTATTTCCAGTTATAAATATATGATAGTGTTGGAGAAATATGTCTAGCTTTTTAATATTTGGTTTGGTTTTTTTTTAGGTTTTTGCAAGGCAATGGGCTTAAGTGGCTTGCCCAAGGTCACACAGCTAGGTAATTATCAAGTGTCTGAGGCCAGGTTTGAATTAGCTTTTTAATATTAAGAAAATGTAGTTTGTGCCTGTGTGATGTTTTCTGAAGGACCAAACAGAAGTAAATTCCGTCCAGTTGTTCACTGTAACTTCATTGTTAAATGTAAATTCTCCAAGAGAAGAGTAACCTAAGCCCATTCCCTTCTCAATCTTCCAAAGTGGGTACCTGACCCCGGTTATGTAGAGATGGTGGGCTCCCCCTTTTACCTGCTTTTCCCTCTTTCCTGCCCCCAAAATGGTCAAGCTGACCAAAGTTTGGCCCACATTCCCCTCCACAGCAGAATCTACTACAGGCCCAGCCACTTCTTATGACTGTCTTCCTTTCTCAGGTATTCTCATCTAGACCTTTGTTTTTTCAAGCTGTCCTCAAGTCACTTTTTGTTTCTCTAGGAAAAGCCCCTCCAGGGCTAGTTGTGAGTTATTCCCTTCCAAGAACCCAATCTTTGTGACAGTACTGCCCATTACCCCATCATCTTTACTGGTTTCATATACAATCCTCCTTTTGCATCTATGTATTTGAGAGGGAATGTAGCGGTCCAATGTCCAAACCCTCTTGTGGGTTAGACAGGAGGAGAAACAAAGTCTGCTCCCCAGACTGGATAGCCCCTGTTTGAGGATTCCCCACCCTGGCTAAAAATTCTGGTTATATTGATTTATGCAATATTTACATTACTAGATTATATATTATATAAATAACATTTTATATTAATACATCTGTATATTATTTGATCAAAATATTTATAGCGGCACCTTTTGTTACATCAAAGAACTGTCAAGAAAAGAAGATGCCCATCAGTCAGCCAACAAAGCATGTTTGGAGGATGCTGGGTGAACTCTTGGGGAAGCGGGGGGCTGCCTCAGCCAGGCCTCACAGCCGCTTTCCAGCGCCTTTCCCAGGGTGGCCCAGCTACCTCATCTACAGAATGCCCACAAGCAATCCACAGTAGATGTGGCAAAATCCCAAAGAACAAGCGTCTCCTTAGCAACCCTCCCGAGGGTCCACGGGTGAACATTCCACATGTTTTAAAGGGGGGGTGGGCGTTTTTCTTATTTAGGGGAGAGAAAGAAGACAATTCTGATCTCTTTTGAAAAAATAAATTTTCAAGAAGACAATTCTGATCTCTTTTGAAAAATTTTATTTTTTTATACTTGATTTTATTTATTTTAAGTTTTACAATTTTCCCCCCAATCTTGCTTCCCTCCCCCACCCCCACCCCCCACAGAAGACAATTTGTCAGTCTTGACATTGTTTCCATGATAAACGTTGATGCAAATTGAGTGTGATGAGAGAGAAATCATATCCTTAAGGAAGAAACATAAAGTATAAGAGATAGCAGGATCAGACAATAAGATGTCAGTGAAAAAGTAAATTTTTTAAAGTTATTTGTTCTGTGTCCTATTTGCCCCTGAGACAATGAGGGAGGGGCGGGAGGGGTGACGTAGAAATAGAGAAATCGATAAAAATGAGTTTTATCTTGCGCCAGCGCCGGCACCTCCTTGCATTTGGGGGTTCACTCGGGTTGTCCTCCGCCCTGAACCCCCGGGGGGGGGGGGGAGAGGCGTGAACCCCGCCCCCCCCCTTGCTCCGCTCTTCCAGGGCTAAGGAGATAAAAGGAGCCCGGCTTCAGTCAGGCGGCCCCGGAACCCGAGGGGCGGGTCTTGGGACAGCCTACCAATGGCGTGGTCCCATTCTCCAATCATCTTTGAGGGCTTAATGGGTCGCAGGAAACTGAGAACCGCAGGGAGCGCCGGGAATTGTAGTTTCGCCGTCCAAAAAAAAAAAAAGCCAAGCTCCTGGGTTGGGCGCAGGCGCGAAGCCGCTGCGGGAGCGCGGCCGTTCCCACGCCCGCTCAGAGCCGCGGAGCATTGTGGGAGGAGACGGCGTCCGCGATGGCGGGGCGGGGGAAGCTGATCGCCGTGATCGGGGATGAGGACACCGTGACCGGCTTCCTGCTGGGCGGCATCGGGGAGCTCAACAAGAACCGCCGCCCGAACTTCCTGGTGGTGGAGAAGGACACGACCATCAACGAGATCGAGGACACCTTCCGGTACGGAGGCCCGCGAGGCCGGGCGGGGCCCGAGGCCTGCTCCGGAGGGCCCCGGCTCCCCGTCCTCCTCCCCCGGGGGCGCCGCCGGCGGTTCCGCCTTCTGCTTCTCCCAGCCGCGAGAGCCCGAAGCGGGGCGCGGGGCGCGGGGCGCGGGGCCGGGCCGGGCAGCGGCCTTTGCTGCCACCTCCCGGGCTTGGTAGAGAGGAGCTTAAGACACGCTCGTTATTTATTTGTTTTTTGGGTTTTCCGCCCCGAAGTGCAACCCCCTGGGCTTCGCCTCCCAGCCCGGCAGATTTAGGGACAGATTCCTTCGCTGAGAGGGCTCCCTCAGACCTTTCCCTTCCCCGGGGGGCCAGGCCCGAACCCCTCCTGCCTTTGTTTTCCCCCAAACAGCGCGGTCTGGTTCCTGCCGCTTAGGACCTGCCGGGGCTCACCTGCCGGGGCTCACCTGCCGGGGCTCACCTGCCGGGCCTCACCTGCCGGGGCTCACCTGCAGGGCCTCCAGGGTGGGATCCTGGGCCAAGCAGCCCGACAAGACCCAGTCTTACACCCATTCTTTTTCTAGCTGGTTTGGTTCTGATTTTTTTTTGGGGGGGGGAATGTTTCCTTGCTTCTTTAGGGGAAAAAATGAATTCAAGGGGAAGCTAGAGTTTTTTTCAGTTTGTTCATTTTTTCCCCCCAGCAGAACCAGAACTGAGTCACTCTGAGTCCATGGATTCCCTTTTTTAGTGAAGCTTCCTCATCTCTGATTACCACAGTTTTTTGTCCCAGCATAGCCCTTACTCTGTATGTTTCCTACATCCCCCACCTACCTCACACCCCAAGGAGTGAAGATAGATTAGCCAGCAAGTTCCCAGAGCTTGACTCTCTTCCTTTCTCTTTGCCAATCCCCTCCACAGGCAGTTTCTAAATCGGGACGACATTGGGATCATCCTTATCAACCAATATATTGCTGAAATGGTACGGCACGCATTGGACGCCCACACGCGCTCAATACCTGCCGTTCTGGAAATCCCTTCCAAGGAACATCCCTATGATGCAGCCAAGGACTCCATCCTTCGCCGTGCCCGAGGCATGTTCACTGCCGAAGATCTTCGCTAAGAGGCGTCCCGTGTCATCTTTCCCTATGTAGATCACATTCCACTACTGAAATGAAGCGGGTGAGGGCTCATTGCCGTTTATTGGGCCCTGGAGTAAAGCTAAGACTGAATGAAGACTAGAAAACAAAGCCCAGTTCCCCCGATGTGTCCGTCTTCTTCCATTTCCTCTTCCTTCTCCTAGTTGATTTTGTGCAGTCTTTGTCTTATGTCAATGCAAAATTAAAGTTAATTTCCCCAGGTTTCTTTTTTGGGAGGTCTGGTGACTTGTAAAGGGTGTGTCTGCTTTGGAAAGGGAGACCAGAGTTGGCCTGGATTTCTCCCTAAGTTGCTTTCTCCAGGACTGGGAAAGAGACTGGAGGGCTCAGAAACATGGGAGCAAGGTGGAAGTAGCCAGACCACAGAGAAGCCAAGACCTTTGTGATTCTAGGATGAGAATCCGAATTCCTTAGTCCAGCCTGGACTTTAGAGGTCATCTAGTCTATCCCACTCATTTTACAGATGACAAAACAGGCCCAGAGTAATGAAGTGTCCCATTCACACAGGTCTACAGGCCTAGGTTCTAAATAAGGCTCTGTAGCACAGGTCTAGTTCGAGGGTGAGAAGCACAATCTGATCTTAAGAGTAAAAAAATGAATCTTGTTCCCAGGGCCAAGGACCTTACCTCCATTAGGGTCAGGGATCCACCCTTCCTACAGTGTGCTCCATACCAAGGCCTTCTAGAAAGGGAGGGGAATGGAGCTTAGCCTAGCCAGAAGGAAGGCAGCAAATGGAATCCCTGAGACTGTGGGGTAAGGCTGGGTTACCAAGGCAACTGCTGTCCCTGAGGCAGTTATTGCCTTAACCTCTCAGGTGGCGGTGTTCACCCCTTCATTTGCCATAGTCAGTTAACCCTTCTCCCTCAGCCACCATGGCTCGGCACCTCAATATGGATACACAGCGACAAAACTTTTGGAAGGAAGATTATCTAAAAGAGATAATGTTGCGTTGTGATTGGCACCGAAAGTATGGGGCAAAGGTGAAAGCCAAGCAGGCAGCCAGGGATGCCACAAGAAAGGTCTTTAAATTGCCTACCTTAGGCCCCAAGACCCCACCTTCTCCTCTACCTCTACCTCCACCTCCACCAAAAGAACCTCCTAAACCCCCTCCTCCCCTTAAGGAGGCTCCTGCGACAGAGATGTTCCCAGTGCCACCTGAAACACGGGACCTCCTGTACCAGGGGATATCTCATGATCTCCAGGGTCGCTTCAACTATTTGGAAAATCGCAAACTTGCCAAACCAGAAGAGCGTTACCCCTTCCCAGTCACTACCAACTTCATTTACGGCTGGCAGTTAGGTAAGGCTGGATTCCTAGTGACAGTCCACCCTTCCCCAATCTCTTAAACCAACTTGTGGCTTCTTACCTTCCCATTTTCAAGCTTATGCTTATAAGTGCCACTGCTAGGATTCAGGTAGAAAATGGGGTCTGAGAGGGAAGGTGAAAAAGTAAAGAAGCTAATACACTGCTTCTGACTTCATCTTCTCATTCATTCTCATCATCCCTACCCCCAGTGTGCCATCACTAGTTGTAAAGTGATTCTTCTGGCAGATTTCTGACTTGGAGAATTTTACGAAAGTCTTCATGCTGGCATTCTAGTTGGCCCACTTTGATTTACCTTTGTCATTGTCTCATATACACCAGTATCTCACAGCCATTCAGAACCCTCTTTTTTTTTCTTTTTAATATCTGAATTGGGAGCCAATGTACAAATCATCTATGACTCACAAAGCAAGTTTCTCTATTCCCCTTCTTAATCCCAAGCTCCTCTCAGGAGCCCACCCCAGCTTTTGTCCTCTCTTCTCCCAGGCTCCCCTTTGGAACGAAAGATGGTCTCCTGTAAGATGTGCCGGATAGAAACCTTCTTCCGCAAGAATGGGGCCTTTGCTCTACTGGACCCCAAGGACGTAGCCCTCTGACCTTGGGTTTGGGGGGAGGGTGGAAAGGGAAGGGAAGGCAGGGAAATGGAGATTACATGCCCTCAGTTGGGGCAAAAATGACTCCTGTGGTGAGTGTGTGTGTCTGGGTCTCCTTGGCTGCTATAGTTGATTAAATCCCCTTAAATCTAACCAGCACTGACCTCTGATTTCTGGCAATCAGGGAACTTTACACTACCTTTCTCCCTATCATCTTCTTGACCACTGACCCTTCTCAGGTCCCAAGAGGGCTGAAACAGAGCTGGGAGGAGTGGGTTCTCCCCAATCTTTTGGGGTTGCAGTAACTCTTGGAAATTTCTAGTGTTCCTGGGGAAGAGACAGCCATCATGAATTCAAATGCCAAAAGACCTCACCCACAGACCGGGAGAGATTTACTCTCCTAAATGATTTATCTTTCCAGACCTGGCCCAACCCAACCTCTCACCTCTCCCGCCGGGCCTGCAGTAATCCTGTCCTTTCTTTGTGTCGATGCTCTAGCTGCTCCCGCAAAGCACATCTCTGTTGGGCCACGTCACCCTGTTGAGTTAGAGACTGGCTGATCGCACAGGTCTCTCTAAAGTCAGGACAGCTAACTACTGAGGTACTTTCCCCCCCCAAGAATAAGTTGAGATTATGTCCTTTCCTTCTCTCCCCAGGGTCTTGCCTGCATCCAGGGCTGGGGAGTAATGAGTGAGGACCCCAAGAGGTCTTCTCCTGAACGACGGTTCCTAGTGATGCACAGGCGTTCCTGGACCTGAAAATGGATGAGGACATTGTCCCAGGAACTGAGGTCCTAAGGCCCTGGCCTTCCCAATCATCCATATTCTCTAGTCATGTTTTCTCCCCCCCACCATGATGATCAATCCTCCTTACCCTGAGCCTTTGTTGTTCTCGGTCCCTCTGGTGCCTTCTCCCAGCCTCACCCTGTAGCTCCAGAAGCCTCTTCAGGGTGTTCTCTTTCTGATTTGGTGTGAGACCCAGGAAAACCAACTCCCTGCTAGGGGGATTGGGGTGAGGTTGCTGCAATGTAAAAGAAAAACAAAACTGTCCCCTATCAGTAAGACAGATACAGTCGTTTCCTGTAGCTTCATGCTTATTCATCGCCATTATCCTTACCTGGAGCTCCAGGGCTCTGCAATTTGGCAATAGGGATGGTGGCTGAGATTGACCATCTTCCATGAACGTCTGTCTGCTCCCCACTGGGCTGGGTCCCCGGATCTGCAGGCTCTGCACCCCCAGCTTGACTGCTTCTTGTTCCCTGAATCTCCACTGTGCTGGGGTCTTCAACTGTTTGGCTTCCTGCCTTCCTGGTCTAGGCCCTAGTCTCAGCTGGCTCTGGACCTGTGGGGTGGCCTTTCCCAGGGACCATGGAGTTTCTCTTCCCCAGGAATATGTAATCACCTTTCCTTGGCCCTGTGGGATCTTATTGCTCTGAGGTTGCAGGATTTTCTTTCCCTGGGACAATGGGTACTCCCCTGGATAGAACGGTGGTTTATCCTCTTTTTGAATCTCTCCCTGAGTCTGTGGATTGTCCTTTCCCCAGAATTTTAGATTATCCCTTTTCTGGAACTGTGACACCTCTTCTTCATGGAACTGAAAGTTTTCCCCTTCTAGGGAATGTAAAAACTGACTTCCTTGAAATTGAAAAATCTGTCTAAGAACCTGTTTCTCCCTTTCCAGAATCTGTGGAATCTCCTCATGCTGGGCCTGCTGGCTCTCCCCTTGGTGAGTCTCAGCAGTCTCTTCTCTTGGGACTTTGTGAGTCTTCCCAGATGGAATCTCCTTCTGGGTCTTTGGGGTCTCCTCCCTCTGAACTTGAGAATTCTCTCCTCTTTGTACGTTTGGGGTCTCCACTTGTGTGCAGGAAGTCTCACTTCTCTGAATTTTGGGAGTTTCCTCCCTTTGAACCCAAGTCATCTCCTCTTTCTGGGGCCACAGAATCTCCTCTCCTTGAGTTCTAGAGGTCTTATTCCTCCGGGCCCAGGGAATCTTCTCTCTTTGTAGCTTTGGGGTCTCATGTGTCTGGAGATGGGGAATCTCCTCTCCCTGAGCCCCTAGGATCTCTTCCCTCTGGATATATTGAGTCTGAATCTGGGGCCTTTCCTTTCTTTGAGTCTTTGGAGATTCCTCTCTTTGGGTCTTTGAGGTCACTTCCCTCCAGCTCTGGGGCCTTTTCTCTTTATGGTCCCTGAGGGTTTCTGGGTCTCTCTGAGTTTCTGCTCTTAACTGCTCAGAGTTATCCCCCTTCTGTAAGTCCTCCATTTCAAGGAGGGGCCATGATTCCCTTGATTTAAGAGTTTCTGGAAAATATAGAATCTGTGATGATGGCTGGTCAGGCTCCTGAGCTATGAGTTCTGGGAGGTTTCTCCCTCCTTGGCCTGGGTTCTAGGGAAAAGATACATATGCTGGAATCTGATTTGTTTACAACAATCCCCACTGAGCCTCTGGGCCCTCAAGTCGGGGACCAGTGTCCCCAAAAGACTTTGAAAGATGTTAGGAGTCTAACGCAAAGGTCTACTTCCACACCAGTTCTGCACTCTCTTGGATTTTGTCTTAATCCTAAAAAAATTATTTCCATTTTATAAGGCATTCTGTATTTCCCCTACTTCCTCACCAATCCCCCTGTGACCTGGTAGAACACAGGCCCAGCCAGTATCCCACCACACTCCCAAGGATTTCTTCCCTCCCATGGAGAACAGGTGGTGAGGAGACCCTCCCCCTCCCTCAGCTCCAATATGAATAAAGACCCTTGCAGTGCCCCCCTCCACCCTCGACTTAATCTTTTATCTGCCTGGCTTCCTTTGTCCCTGGAGATGTTCTCAGTTGTGAAGTCAGGTTCTAGTGAAAACCCTGAAGGAGGAAAGGGAAGGGAAAGTATGAGGAGGCTTCTATGTATGCCAGCTCCTCTTCCCTTAAGTGCCAGTTCTCTACCAGAGACCAAAGGGCATCTAGAGTCCTTGAGCCACAGAATCAGGGAAGTTTTATTGCCCAGGAAGATGGGGAAGGGGAAAGCATCACCTCTGAACTTGGGTGCAGCCTCAGAGAAGAAAGATGATACAAGTTAGGCCTTCCTTAGTTCAGATTATCCCCAAACATGATAACCTTAATAACTTTCCCAATAGGACTTGTACCTGATCCTCCCTTAGCTTAGGACCAGAATGAGATTAGCCCTAAGGAACACTGTGTAAAGGACTATTTGATGGGCATGTTCGCTGATTCTTTGCTGCTGGCTCTGGATTCAGTCCTCCCTTTGATTGAATCTGTTGGTTTCCATCACCCTTTTCTTTTATTCTTCTAGAAGCAGTGAAGGGGGCAGTTCTTGGTTTCTGAAACTGAGTGCTTACTTGGTTCCTCCTCCTCAGGCTGTTCTCTCTGGCTTTTCTCAAGCACACCTTCCAGCTCCCAGGTATCAGCCTTGAGTGAAGTCCCAACCTCAACCTCCAGTTCTGAGGAAAGAGGAAGTGATTGTCACCCAGCTAATGGAAGACCCACAGCTACCCTTTCCTTCTATCAGATCCCATAACTTACCAAGCGTTGCCCGTCCTGGCATTCCAGGGCTCCCAAACCTCAGACCTGGCTCTGCACCACCTTCAGCTCTGGCTATACCCAACATCACTGCAAGGCCTTCAGTCCGCCATCTACAGCCAAACCAGAACACTGAGTAACCTAGCAGGGGTCTTTGGAAAGACAGCACGAGATAGGAGAATGGGATGGACAATACTGACCTCTCCATCTCCAGGTTTTACCACCTATAATTATCTGTCTCTTGAATGGCACCTCCAAATATATCCACATCCATCCATACATACATACATACATACATACATATATATATAAAACCTTTTGCAGCCCTTCAACAGGACACAGGACCTGGGGAAAATATGCCTGCTTTCCCTCCTCTAACCCTGACTGAGAGTTATGTTTTATTTGGCCCAAATCCCAGGAAAGCGACACCTCTCAGGAATATAAGACTGGAGCAGTGAGAAGCCAAGGCTTGGAAGAGATGGAAGATGAAGTCCAAAATGAGACTTCATCATTTAGCCCAACCCCTTCATTTTAGAGATTAGGGAAATGAAAAACCTTGTCCATGAACCTACCTAGTTAGTACTAGAGTCTGAGACTCGACCGCAGGCGTCCTTTTAGTCCAGTTTTCTTTCCGCTACATTACATCACCTCTCAAAAACAGCCCCTTTGCTCAGAACGTTTGCTGCCTGGGTTCCCCTACTCTAGGGAGGCACCTCAGGACATTTGTGTGTGAGAAAGAGTGGGTGATGGGAACAAAGGGAAACATGAAAAACGGGAATGAGGAAGTCACATGGTCCAGGGAGTACATGATAAGGCTTAAGAGATGGAGCTAGGAATAAAAGGAAGAGGGAAAGGGTCTATTAGGTTCTCTGCTCTTAGGGGTAGGGGAATATAGGAAACTATTAAAGAGGACTCACTTTTCCAAAAGCTGTTGACTTGACTTCCGGATGTCATTCTCCTGGGCCAGAGGCCAGCGCCGGGAATGCTGAGGAGTAGTTGAAGGGGACTAAAGACCACAATCCACCTTAGGAATCAGCCTTCTACTCTATCCTCATTCTCTTGTCTCTTCCTTTCAGCTGTAGAAGTCTCCCCCAAAACAGCCTGAGGGGGAGACAGAAGGCTCTGATCTTTCCTAAGATTTTGCAGCCATCCTTGGGGGAAGTGACAAAACTAAAGAATTTCAGAATTTGAAAGAAAAATTTTACCGGAGCTCTTGTCAACCAGGATAACAGACCTGACATTAGAACTCGGGTCTCTTGACTTCCAATGCAGTCCATCCCACTTAGATCCTTGGACTCTCCTCCCTAGGGAGTCTATCCCCCAAATAAGAAAGGGTCAGCCACTCCTATAGTTCTGACCTTTGGTAAGACAGTCCACTCTACCACCTGTCTGCAAGTGATCCATCACCAACTGAGTTATTAATCCTGCAGGTAAGAGGTTAAGGACCTCTGTTGCAGGACAGGACCTCTGATAAGGCCCATAAAAGAGACATCGAAGACATACAACCCTGGGATCTGGATTTTTATCATCCATCTCCCTGAAGAGACTTCAAGGCTTAGCCTTCCTTTTCCAACCTAGTTCTTGTCCCCCTACGCCACCCTGTCCTGTGATCACCACCACCTTCTCCCTGACCAGGCTCTTCTTTTTTCTCATCTCCACCTCTTCCCCACCAACCCAGATGCAAGACTCCTGGTTATGGTTCTCTGAGCTCCTGGCCTCATCACAAGGTCCTCTAAACTGTCCCCGGCGTGGCCAGAAAAGACTGAGTCCAGTTCCAGTCAATAGTTCCAAGTCCCATAGAACCTGTGGGGAGGTAAAGATGGATAGGTGTAGGGGAAAGATGCCTATTCTGGAGGGTCCTTCCTCAGTGCCCCATACCTCTTCCTGCTCCTGCCGTCTCTGCTCCATCACCAATAGTACCAAAGGTAGTTCAAGTTCCTGAGGGCAGTTGGCTCCTCGTACCTGAGAGTTCCCAACAGCAGAGTCAGGCCCCAGCCTTGGCCTCTCTGCCTGGCACTTTGCTCTCCCCTCCCCACCTCTGCCTACCTGCTGCATGGCCACCAGAAGCTCATCGGGTCTGGCAGGGGCCTGGAAGAGCTGCTCATAGAGAACTAGTATTTGCCCTGAGGGGAAGGGAAGCCCAGGATCCTGGAACACTGAATCTGACTCCATGGCGTGATGAAGCTCCTTGCCTGCCGTCCGGTGAAACCTGAAGACACAGACATAGCTGTCCCCCACTCCCAACTGTTCCCCAAGGGCATCCCTGAAGAGTCCCCCCTCTCTGTTTGTGTATCTGAAGCTGAGAGAGATCCCCCTTCTCATATGGGAGTCCTCCCTCCAGAGCCTCCTCAATGGCCCTTAGGGAAGTATGGGAATAATGGTGAAGAGAATCTAGGGAAGAAAAGAAGGGCCAATTCTATTCCCTTAATAATGCAGAGGTTCTGACACCCGAGCTGACCTACTGGAAGGCACCCACTGGGGGCAGGGAAAGAGGAACCAGGCTAGACAGTGTGGTGAAATGCTCCATAGCCCTATTTTATAGAAATTGTGAGTTACACAGGGAAAAAATGAAGTTTCCCAATCCCTTTGCTGGTGCTTAGTCAGGGAAAAGAGTTGCTGGTGAACAAAGAGGATAGGAATAATGTGTGTGTTTGTGTGTGTGTGTGTGTGTGTGTGTGTGTGTGTGTGTGTCACTACTAGCACCATAGGATATAGTCCTGAAAAGACTGGAACCTCAGAGATCGATCATCTAATTTCAATTCAACGCTTTCATTTTGCATATGAGAAAATCAGGCCCCCCAGGAGCAGGAAGATTTACCCAATGTTAAACAGCAAGTAGTAGGAGTGTGATTTGAACCCCAGTTAAAGTCAGGGACACAGGCCAAAGTTGCAAAGAAGCTGGTTTAGGTTTCCTAAAAGTTGAACTTGTCCAAAAAGTGGGCTGTGGGTCTTGATAATAAGGACTTTGGGGAGGGGGGCAGAATTTAGATGGCACTCACAGCAGTCGTTCTCCAGCAAGTAGAAACAACTGAATTGACTAATTACCAAGAAACGAGTTAAAAGCAGGAAGTGGCCAGATTTTTGTGTGCTGGCAGGCATGCACCCATGGGGTCCTTCCCAGTCTTGCCTGGTCCTGCTCTCCTCCCTACCTGGGAGGTTTCTCCACTAGTATACTCCTTTTGGCCAATTGAGCCTTGTCTCCTAAGGTCTGAGGTCCACCACCTACCTCCCCCTTCAAATTTGTCTCATGAAGGTAATTTAAAGATTTCTTTCATGTTGCTTCACCAAGGTCCCAGAATTTCTAGTTATGGTTCTGCTTCACTGGGTGACTTGTTGGCAGGCTGTAGATGGACTCATTACTCAGTGTCCACAGCTCCAAGTCTAGTACTTCTCCTACTATACCATAGCCACCACAGGTGACTTTTTCTCCTCCCCTTCTTCTACCCCTCCTCAAATCTGCTATGTCACAGACTAGAAACAATTGAGAATAATGGAAGGGGAAGAGAGGAAAGCCCTTGGGTCATCCAGGAGCAGGAATGCAGGATGGTGGGGTTCTTTGTATGACTATTCTCTGTACTCTCACCTTCCCCTGATGTTGTAGGAATTGTAGATATTGGTTGTGCTTTCTCTACAAAAGTAGGTCAGGAAAGACTGAAGAGTATAGCAGGAACTTACCTTTACTCTCCCAAATTCACCTCCAAACAACTATAAAATAAAGCCTCAAAATAAAAGGTAGCTCAGGCTAGACCAAGCTTCTCTGGCTTACTCATCTCTCATCAGTAGCCAAGCAAAAACTTTCCAATCAGGGCAAGGAATGAATACATGCTGCCTCTGGGTGAAGGAGTGAGTATGGGAGATATATCATTGTCCAAAAATGATTGTTGGGAACTGTCAGATGACTTGTTCCTGGAGTGGAATTGTTCTGATTTGGAAGTGGCAGAAATGTTTTCATTATCTGTTTGTAATCCTTGTCTTTCTTTCGATGGGGGGAAAGCAAAGCTAATTATCTGTATTGCAAAATAATTACAGAACAGGATAGCCATTATATGACAGAACCTTGTGGGTAAACTGCCACAAGTCAGACACACCATCAAAAGGCTTCCTGATTTATTATGAGTGAACCTGAGATTGGGCCAGAGAATCCCCATGGATGAATCTTATATTCTGCTGAGATGTCCTATAAATATCAAGGGTAGAGACCCCATTCCTGGCTGGCCCAGGGTCAGTCAGGAATGACCAGGTCAGGTCTGGAAGAAACTTAAGTATAGAATAACTCAGGAAGTAGGGGACACCCTATTCTGAGACTAGGCAGATTCATCTTTATATAGATTCTACTTACCTTATTTTGGGGTAGATTTCCAAAATTTGTATTCCTTTTTCCCTAATAAATCTTAGAAAAATATTTTTGTGGTCTAAGAGGTAGAGAGAATTAAAGAGGGAACTGAGTGCTAGGAAAACCCACCTGGAGATGCTGGGAGCAGAATAAAAGGGAAGGAAATTAGAAGTCAGAGGTGGCCAGGACTAGGAAACCAAAAGAGTCCTCTGCTTGTAATTAGGAGTCAAGGAAGTTTCATAAATACTACATGAAGGCTGAAGGTGGGGTCCCTTGGTCTATCTCTAAAAGGAGGCCCTAGGGTGAAAGGAAAAGGTCCTGCTACGGATCTATGGGCAGAGAGAATAGAGAGGGACCCAGAAGACATTGTGAAGGATGTAGCTAACACCAGTCTGGTGGTACAAAATCATTGCCATTTGGCCTTTTAATGTGTGATTGTGTGCCTATCCACCTCAGGCAGCCTACATATGACCCCCCCACAATGACATTCTCCTGGGGGCATACCCATCAGTGATACAATAATGATACCAAAGTCAGCAGACTCCCCCAAACTGTACTACTCATTCATGGAAAGTTTCCACCGAGCCCTCCTGTAGACTCAATTCTACAGTCATAAGATGAGATCTAGCTTAGAGAGGGCCAAAGCTCAGCTTAGCTATTCCCCTCCATAGAGATATAGGCAAGATTTGAGTGAGGGGGTGCTGGGCTAAGTTACCAGCTTCACTTTCTCCTCCAGAACCATCTGGGTCCAGTGACCAGATACGAATCAGGACAACTGGAAATGGCCTTGGATGAAAGGCAGTCAAAGTGACTTGCCCAGGGTCACACAGCTAGTATGAGTCACGTGTCTGAGATTGGATTCAAATTCCTGTCCTCTTGACTCTATCCACAGCAACACCTAGCTTCCTATCTGGCCACTGAACCCAGATGGCTTTGGAAGAGAAAGTGAGGCTGGTGACTTAGCCCAGCCCCACTCACTCAAATCCAATTCATGTGCTTGTCATGGCAGCACCTCCCTGATGTCGTGGTCTTCTTCAAGAATAAAGGACAAAATATTATTGATACAGGTAGGAGAAGAGAAGGTGATGTAGTAGCCCTTTGTTAGGGCTACAAATTATTAAGTTGTACAATTGAGCTGAATTAGAATAGCAGTGACTGCCTTTCAGTTTTCACAGTTCAATGGCTGTGACTGGGAATGCCAACTTCTAGTCAAAAAGGCATTTCTAATTGGCAGGAATGTTAAAGGATACCTAGCCGAAGCTACTTTTATGATTTGGAACTACTAGTCCTGTAGTTCCTTTCAGAGATAGGATCTGAACCCAGGTTTTCTTGACTATAATTCCAACATTCTATCCACTTGACTATAATGCTAACACTCTATCCACTGTTCACATTGCCTCTTGGATCAGTGAGGCCAAAGGTTCAGTGCTGAATTCTTATATTTGTTACACATTTTACCTTTCCTGTGCAACAGAGGTCTTAGGATCAAGATGCTAAAGTCGTCTTCTAGGCCCTTCTATTTCAGTTTCACTATCTCCACCAATACCGGGGGGGTGGGTACAGTAGACCATAATATTCTTCATTATAGGAAAAGAGTTGAGGAATGAGGGAAGAGCTGAGACTGTTCCCAGGAAACATCCTTCTTGGGCTTTCAGTATTTCTAAGACCTTGAATGCCTTCCTTCAGGAAAACAGGTCTACTTTGTGTAGCCTGGGAATAGGGGTGGCCTCTACCTCTCCACACTTCCAATCACAGTGCAACCCTGGAAGCCTTCAAGAAGAGAGATGAATGGCAGCCACCAAGATGGGCCCAGGAAGCATTTAATGTTTCAAACATGGGTTACAGTGGGGAGCCTCACTTTGGGCTCACCCAGCACTGATCACATATTCCTTGTACCCCCTCCCAGGGAGGGCATATCATCCCCCAGCTCCTGGGTTAGTTCAAGTCCTTCAATAATTCATGTATGTGAGTGACCTCACTCCCTGGGTTACTTTAGAGAGGGATATGGATGGTTAAACCTGGTTGGAGCTGGCATGGAAGGTGATAGACTATCTGAACATGAGAGGCTGGTTTCCAGGGTGGGGGGAGTAGCTGGAGGTGGGAGCAGAGCCCCCAAATCCCTAATAAATTGGGGAGGGGGAGTGCCAGGCCCACTACCAGACAATACTTAGGTTTTACTCTGGAGGTGTCCACCAGGGGTGGGCTTCGGGTCCATGGTAAGCAGGACATGGGGGCAGGACTCAGGAGAGATGCAGTGAGCTTCATGCTCCACTAGCCCTGCTGGGCACCGGCAGCCAGGTACACAAGGCCGTATACAGTGGGTGTCTAATTCACCCAGAGGCACATGTCGGTTGTAGCAGGTCCGAGGGCAGGGAGGGCCACATTCATCAAAGATGAAGCCTCGATCCAGGGGGCAGCCCATCGCTGTAGGGAAAGCAGACATTCTCAGGGCCAGGCATCCTTCCCTGTCCCTTCCCTGTCTTCCATCCAGCCCACTTGAAGCAGCTGCCTCCTCTGAGCACATTCTAGAATTCTAGAAACTCAGTGGGAAGAAGGATCCCAAAGACCAATCCAGAGGAATCAACACTTCCAAGTGTCAATCAGATTAAAATGAAATTGAGAAATAACAATATAAATAAATGAAATAAATGAAAATACAATAAAATGTAGATATTAGCAAGTACTTTTCTAAGTCAATATGCAGTTGCAGGGAACCTTATGTACGGTTAGTTGAGTGGCTCTGTTTCTACTGGAATTTGATAGCAATGATCAGCTCCTGTTCAGGAGGTCCCTCTATAACAGATCTAGTTTTACCAGCCTTTTTTTTTTAATCAACTTTTTTACTGAAGACTGAAGACTAACTGATGGGACACTACCAGAGGCAACCCATTCCAATTTCGGAGAACTCTATTTATTGGAAAGTTTTTTCTTACACAGAACCTAAATTGACTTCTGCAGCTAATACCCATTAGCTCTGCCTTCTAGGGACAAGAAGAATAAGCCTGATACTTTTTTTCATAGGATAGCCCTCCAAAGAATTGAAGGCAGGCCTTCTCTCCCTACTCTCCCTCCCCCCAAAACCACCACTTTGTTTTCTCCAAGTTAAACACCCTCCTTATTTTATTCATTCAATCTTACCACAGAGCGTCGGACCCCTCCAAATGGGAGTGATGCCTGCCTGGCGGCAGCGGGTGGCATAAGCCTCCAGGACATCACAAAGGCAGGCATCGGCAGAAGTACCAGTTCCACAGGCACACAGATCATAAACACAAGCAGCAAAGAAGGGCTCAGGCGGCACCACTTTGTGGCAGTGCTGGAATCCTGATGACTTTAGCATGGCACAGCGGGCATTGGCCTCACGCCGGGCTCGGTACCCTGCCTCCCGGCATGGATCCACTTCTCGGCCTGGGGCACATGGGCGGCTAAGCCCAGGCCCTTCTGGGATCTAGAAGAAGGAAATACTGAGGTGATGTGACCACAGAAGACAACTGTACCCAGAGAAAGAGAAGTTCCTTGAGTGTAGGAATTGTTTAGTGGCTCATAGTAAATTCTTAATAAATGTTTATTGAGCTGAATATCAAAAAGGTCATAATTATATCTAGGCAATTTATACACTACACTTGTATTTCAAAGTCTTTTGTACTTTGTCTTCCAAGTATTGCTTCATGATGGGTAAAAATGTATAATCCTCCCCATTTTACATGTAGGGAAACTGAGTCTCAGGTTAAGTGACTTCTTCGGGTTATTGTATCCTGACTTACCAGTTGTGAGTGTCCTTTGGTGCTATTTGCTCAGCCCTATTTTCTCTCTCCAGTTTACCCCCTAGTGATCTCATCCATTCACTCATAACCTTACTATGGGGGAGGCTAGGTGGTGTAGTGGATAGAGCGCTGGCCTTGGAGTCAGGAGTACCTGAGTTCAAATCCGACCTCAGACACTTAATAATTACCTAGCTGTGTGGCCTTCCTTGGGCAAGCCACTTAACCCCATTGCCTTAGAAAATTAAAAAAAAAAAGATAACCTTACTATGGATTCTATATAGCTACCTGTCTCACATCTTCACCTACCTGTTCAGCATCTCCACATGGATATCCTACTGACTGCTCCAGTGCAGCATTCTCAAAACCAAACTTACCATCTTCTCCCTTAAATGGGCCTTCTCCTCCCAACTTATTTCTGTTAAGGCAACATCTTTCAGTATCTAGGCTTGAAGCCTCAGTCATCTTGAACTTCTCCCTCTGCCTCATTCAACCTCTACCCACCCCACTCACCCCAATACATTTTGTCAATCCTACTTTCCTAAGACCTCTCATATCTGCACTTTCCTCTCTGTACACACTGGTGTGTGTATAGTCTTTTAAACCTCCTCTCCACACACACTAGCCATCACCTGATAGCCTTTTCAAGGATCTCCTTGCCTCCAGACTCTATTATCCCAACTAGATTGATGCACAAAACTGAATTAGCTTTGTCATTCGTCTGTTCAGAAACCTTCCAAAGCTCTCTAATAAAGATACAAACTCTCCAGTCTGTCATTTGAGGTGCTGCAGTCTTGCTCCAACCTGCCTTTCCAGTTTTATTTCCTATTACCATCTTTTACATTCTTTACATTAAATTAGACTACTGGCTTATTTCCCTTATCTTTCCCTCTCTGGCCACTAAAGCTTCCCCCTAGAATGTTTTTCCCTTTCTATCAATTAAAACCCTCTTTCTAGGCCCTCAAGGTTCATTTCAAGTCCCATCTCCACAGTGAAGTCCCCCTTAGATCTCTTCAGCTCAAATTTGCATAGAGCAGTGATCTGGGCTTCACTTCAATGCCATCACATACATATAATTTTTTCTTATACATACATATTTTTAAAGTTATTTTTCATTAGCATGATGTAATGCATAAAGAGAAAGCCTCTGAATCAGGAAGACTGTGTTCAAGACTTGTCTTTGACCTAGACTGTTTTTATGACCTTAATCTTTTAATGTCCCCAGCTATCTAAGATTAGTTGCTGAGAATCAATTGATCGGTCAATCAATCAATCCACTGAAACAGGACATTTCTCATCAGGAGCTGTCCAAACTGATAAAGTTACAGGTCAGTTCCACTCTAGTTGCCCCCAATAGTTATTGAAACATTTGAGTTTAGACCCTACAGATGCTTCCCAAATAACTTTATAAAGACCAATCCCAGGAAAAAATCAGCAGGAAGGATGAGTCCTTTCACTATGCCAGCACAGACCTAACATTGCTGGTCTTTGGATGGTGGCTTCTTCCTCTCCCTAAAGCTCTTCCCATGAGAATGTGACCCCTCTGAAGGAGGCTTGCCTTCTGGGCTCCCTCCCCAGCAGCCAGGGCCTCACCTGCCAGCTATTGCCAAAAGCAGCCTCAGAGGGCAGGAGCAGCCCCGAGGGGCCCTGCAGCTCATCCTGGGGGAAGCCGTTGAAGTTTCCACAAAGCCCACAGGTGCGGCCTCGGTAGGAGCCTGGCAAGGTGACCTCCACCTGGGACTGCCCGTTCCACAGCACCTGCGGGGGAGAGGCCTGTCTGCAGAGAGCAGTGAGGAGAAGGGGTGCCCCAGCCTCAGCGGACTGTGGACAGCGGGGAGAGGGAGCCCGAGGACCTGGAGAGGGAGCAGGCCAAGGCTTCCTTGGGAACCACATCAGTCTTATTACTATTAGGATGAAGGGCAGCGGATTCACCAGGGCTCGGTTCAGCTTAAGCTTCAAGTGTTAGCTCATGAAGGTGATGTCATCAGTTCAAATAGTCCCTGAATCTGGTCCTAGCTGGCAAATGCAAACATATCTCTAGAAATTCATTTTTAAAATATTTCTGGAAATGTAAACATGTTTTCACCTGTTACATGGGGCGTGGGAAAAAAGTTTTCCTTACAGATGCAGAGCTGGAAGAAATCTCAGAAGCCATTTAGTCTCAACCCCCTTCATTTTATAGATGGGGAAACTGAGACACAAAGAGGCGGGTGCCCTGGTTACGGGATTTAGGGATGGATGTTGGTGGGTGGTGGTGAAAGGGATAAAAACACCCACCTTCTCCCCACGCCCCCAAGCAGCACCACCCCTCCAGCCTGGGTCCCTGCTGGACTTAGTCCCGGCTTCCTCCTCCCAACCTTAAGGCCCAGATGGGCATGAAGCAGCACGGTGCCGCCTCTCAGCTCCACGTAGAGGAGGGGCTCCTTCAGGAAGGGCAGGGACACGGGGCGGCCGTCCACCTGGGGGGAGCGGGGGGAGCGTCACGGCCATCCCGGGCCCTGGGCGAGGTGGCCTCCCTCCTCCGCTCCGTCCCACCGGGTCCCCGCAGCCCCCTCCCCTGGCCCCGCCGCTCACCGTGACCGCTCGGTCCGGCAGCAGCCGAACCACCGTGTCCCCGAGCAGCACCGCCACCTCCTTGGTCCAGGCTACGCCCCTCCGGCCCCGGTCATCGTTGGTCACATGGATGCTGTGGGTAGGGGGGCTTTGAGATGACCAGGGAAGGGAGGAGGGAACTCGGGGCGCGAGGGGGGCCACAGTCTTCCCCGGGACCCCCCGAGTGTGGCCTCCCCCAGGTCCCCCCCGGGACCCCCAAAGTCTCCCCCGTGAGGTCCACCTGAAGTCTCCCCGGTGGCAGTCTTTGGTCAGTACGTAGCTGCAGGCGCCCTGAAAGTGCAGCAGGCGGCCGTCGAAGGTGCGATAGTGAGGGTCCCCGAAAGCCAGGCAGGAAGCTGGGCGAGGGAGGCATCGGGGGCAGCAGCTCCCGGGATCCAGGACGGGGGCTTCCTCCTGGCTCAACCCACAGAGAGTGGAGATATAGAACCCGCGCCCTTGAGAGCTGGAAGGGGCCACAGACGGAGTCTAGTCCCCCGCCCTCCCTGAGGCTGGTCAAGGGAGCCGGGACTAGAACCCCACCTCTTGGTTTTAATCCAAAGCAATTTATAAAATGTCATAGAGGACAATGGTCCCGACTCCCACCCCAGCACATAGCTGCTGCCTTCTGAGCGCTGGGTCCAGACCCCTTCTTCAGGACGGGGCTTGTCAACTATGGGTTGTTCCAGAGTCTCCCAAAAGACTTCTGACGCCCAGGCTGGTGTCAGTCTAGGGAGGGGTGGTCTTGGAAGTCCGTGCGGATTCCTGGAAGTTATCCCCTCTGATGTCCTAGGCATCTTCAAAGGCCAGGTACCTGGGACAGCTGCCCTCCCTCTCCACTTAGCCAGAGTCCCAGGACGGTATATAGCCCATGGCAAAACCCGCAGTCTAGGGCCCTTCCCAAAGAAAGCCTCCCTGGAGGGTTGTGCTTATCTGGGCAAGGACATTCCTGGGCACTCACGGGGTCACAGGTAACCAGAGAACAGTGTTGGCTCTGGCATCGCACAGTGCCTGCCTCACAGGAGCAGCTGGTACATTCATCCACCACCCAGTGCTCACCTGAGGGCACCATGTGGCCCTTATAGGAGCAGGAAGGACTGGGGGCTGGGGAGACACAGAGGAAAGAGGAAAACAATTAAGAGATAGAACCTGTCCTGGGGCAGCTAGGTGGCGCAGAGGATAGAGCACCGGTCCTGAAGTCAGGAGAAGCTGAGTTCAAATATGACCTCAAATGGGCAAGTCCCTTAACCCCACTGCCTTTGCAAAAACAAACAAACATAAAGAAACTGTCCTCTGCTTTTACTTTATCCCTTAGATTTTGACATGTCTTATTATTGTCATTTGTGTTCATGAAATTATTGTTTCTATGATTTGTTCTTTCATGCACTCATTCTTTTTTTTATTTTTGCAAAGCAATGGGGTTAAGTGACTTGCCCAAGGTCACACAGCAGTTAAGTATTAAGTGTCTGAGGTCAAATTTGAATTCAGGTCCTCCTGACTCCAAGGCTGGTGCTCTGCCACTTTAGCTGCCCCAATCCACTCATTCTTTGTGTTTAGGTTGTTTAACACAACTAATATGTTAGATATGATTGTTCATGTATAACCTATATCAGATTACTTGATGCTGTTGAGGGAGGAGAGAGAAGGAAAGTAGAAAACTGTGGAACTCAAAAGCTTACAAAAACTGGATATTGAAAACAATCTTTGCATGTAATTTAAAAAATAAAATAATATCTCTAAAAAGATTAGGTTGTTTAACCTCCAATTAAATTTTAATCTATGTTTCCATGGTCTTCTCCTCAGGGCTAGCATGGCATGGTGGGAAGGTTACTGGACTTGCTGTCAAAAAGATCTGAATTCAAGCTCTAGCTCTCCCACTTTCTATTTTTATGAATCTGGGAAAATCACTTTACCTCTGAGCCTCTTCTGTAAAATGGGGATAGTAATACATTCTATATCTACCTAACTTATAGTTGCTAATAACAACATTTGTTTTTTGCAAGGAAAACAATTTTGAAGCCTAAAATTACTATAAAAAATACTCATTATTATCATTAGCCCAGAGATTCTGATCATCCAGGCTGAGACCAGTTTGAAGGTTTGGTCCTTGAGATCTAGAGTCATAAAAATCATTATTTTAGAGCTAGAAGGGACTAAGATCAAACCTCTTATTTGACAGATAAAGTTCTTGAGACCCAGAAGCAGCTATGGGATTTGTCCAAGAGTGTAAAGGTTTTACAGTGCTTCATATGTATAGTAGGCTCTTAATAAAGCAGCTATATGGTGGTGCAAGTGGATAGAGCACCTGTCCTGGAGTCAAGAGGGCCCAAGTTCAAATCCAGTCTCAGACACTTGACTCTTCCTAGCTGTTGACTCTGGGCAAGTCACTTAACTCTGGTTGCCCCTCATCCAGGGCCATCTCTAGTCAACCATCTGGCCACTGGACCCAGATGGCTCTGGAGGAGAAAGTGAGGCTTTAGCACAACCCTCCCTCCCCCATTCAACTACAATTCACATGCTTGTCATGGCATCACCTTCCTGATGTCCTTTAAGAAGAAAGGCCAAACATCATCATCATCATCATCATCAATAAATGTTATTTGTCTGACTGACTACATGACTGAACCAGACTCCAACCAAGGGCCTCTGATTTTTAAATCTAATGCTCTTTCTACTGTATATAGTTCTTCCAAACAAGGGTGGGTCTCCTGCAAGGAGGGATAGCAAAATCTCATTAGACCTTGGAGGAGCTTTCAGCTTCCACAGACACACATCAAGGTAGTCAACCTCAGGCCATGCTCCAGAAACTGCCCAAATGTCAGAGAGCGAGATTTCCTGCTCTGTCCTAAAGAAGGAGCCTTAACCCCTATTCCTGCCCATGTGTGTTGCAGTCCATCCACCTATTCTGCCCTGGGTCAGATGGGAGTCAGTTACTCACCACGGCAAGTAGGGCAGCAGGTCCCTGAGTCGATGTAGTGCTCTGCAGGTGGGCAGCCCAGCTGGGGGCAGAATCGGTGAATGCAGAGCCAAGTCAGGTCCTGGATGAAGTGGGCAACAGGGAGCAGAAGTTGGGATTGGGGACAAGGGGAAGTGGGGAAAGGAGCCAGTTTAGAAGAGACTTGTCAGTCCACTTTGGTCAAGCTCTTACTATGTGCAGAGTTGGGGATACAAAAAGAGGCAAAAGAGTCCCTGACCTCAAGAAGCTCACAGTGTAAGAGAGGAGACAACAACAAACAAACTATATTCAGGATAAATAGTAAATAAAGAACAGAAGGAAAGCACTAGAAAGGTTTCCTGTAGAAGATGGGATTTTAGCTGGGACTGACTTAAAGGAAGGCAGAGAAGTCAGAGACTGTTGCCGAGAGAGCTTCCCAAATTTGAGGAGATAGCCAAAGAAAAGAGAAATGGGATGTCTTGCTCATGGAATAATAATAATAATAGTAACATTTATATAGAGCATATTATGACTGAGTCAAGTATTTTATAATTATCTTGTTTGATCCTCAGATTAACCCTGGGAGGTAGGTACTATCATTATTCCCATCTCAGAGATATGGAAACTGAGGCAGATAGATGTTAAGTGATGTACCCAGGGTCACACAGTTATTAAGTATCTGAGGTAGGATTTGAACTTAGATCTTCCTGACTCCAGGCTAAACTGCCCCCTAGCTGGTTAGGAGGTCAGTGACACTAGATGAAATGAGTACATGGATAGAATCAGGGTGTAAGAAGACTAGAAAGTTAAGGATAAGCAGGTTCTGAAGGGCTTTAAATGCCAGATAGAGGATTTTGTGTTTGATTCTGGAAGTAATGAGGAACCACTGGAATTCATATGTTCATCTCTATACTTTACAAAAATTACTTTGGTGGTTAAATGAAGGATGGACTAGAGTGCAAAGAGCCTTGAGGCAGGCAGACCCACCAGCCGGCGAGGTTGTGACGCCTGTACCAAGATGGTGGCAGCCTCCAAGGACAGGAGGAAATTTGAACTTAGCAACATCTATATGAGTAGGGAAACAACTAGAGTCCTCCCAAAAAATTCTGGTGCCACAGGATCATAGCTGGAAGCCATCCAGTCGAATGCCCACCTCCCAAAAGATGAAGATCCCATGGCCCTAAGTGGTCACACGGTTTGCTCAAGGTTACACAAGTAGTAAATAGCCAAGACTGGATTTGAATCCAGATGATTGGATTCCAAATGCAGTGCTGCTTCAGTCTCCAGAAGACAGGAAATACAGGAGGAGGGGAGCTGGGCCCTTTGAACTCCTGGGCCAGAAAAGAGCCCCTTTCACTCTCAAGCTCTGAGATGGTCAGAGCTTGGCCTCACCTGACACTGACAGGTATAGCACGGGTCTGGTGGGGTCAGCTCCCTCCCCTGCAGGCCGACAGTACAGTTGCTCAGGGCTTCTGTGGAGACAGTCACAGAGAGGTTAGGGCAGGGGGTCTAAGTCCTGCACCCCCAACCCTGAACGGAGAGACGACATGAAATGACCCACATTCCCTTTCTCATCCATCCCAACTTGGGAGACTCACGGGCACACGTTGGACAGCAGTTTTGGGGATCTGGGGGCAGGAGCTGACTGGGAGGGCAGCCCACCAAGCTGGGGCAGTGTTTCCGGTAACACCATAGGCGTGGGGTGCCTTCTGGTGACACCTGCAAGGAAATGGGGTTGTGTTGGGACATTTCCACACATGTCAGTAATTCCATATATTTCCCCCCACATTGTCTACCCAGGTGCTTCCCTACCTCACAGGTGCAGATCTCGCAGGGGTCACTGCCTGGCTGGAAACTCTCCCCGGGCTTATATGTCTGGCCTTCATGTATGCAATCTGGGATGAAGGAAAGATCAACAGCTTCTCCCAGAGCACTGCCTGAGAAGGGTCCCTTCCCCTTCCTCCATTCATCCCCCAACGCAGCTGAGAAGCTGAGAGGCACAGAATCTAAGGCAAGCTACTATAAGGTAAAAATTGGGTGAAGCCCCTGAGTTACAACAAAGGCAAGAATCCTAGACTGTTATTCATTTGACTTCCATTCTTTTCTTTCTTTCTTTCTTTCTTTCTTTCTTTCTTTCTTTCTTTCTTTCTTTCTTTCTTTCTTTCTTTCGGTTTTTGCAAGGCAACAGAGTTAAATGACTTGCCCAAGATCACATAGCTAGGGAATTATTAAGTGTCTGAGGTCAAATTTGAACTCATGTCCTCCGTTTCTCCAAGGCTGATGTTCTATCTACATCCACCTAGCTGCCCCTTGACCTCCATTCTTAAAGAGGACCAAAGTGGTTGATATCTTGAATTTTGAGACAACTGGGTTTAAATAAGACAGAGCCTGGCAAAGTCATCAGCCTCCCATTCTCCTCCATAGTCATTGGGGTCCAATGGCCAGACAAGAGTCAAAATGATGTCCTTAGGAGTCCTAGACCTCAGTGGGTCTAGCCAGCCCAGCCTCTTCCCTGCTGCCACCCTCGCCAAACCTGGCTACACCATTTCCTCCTGGCCCTGACCCCCTGGTACCATCACAGAGTGGGCAGCAGTCTGTAGACCCCTGATGAGGATGGGCACAGGAGCTGACACAGCGGATGTGGGCACAGGTAATGATGCCCTGGTGACACATGCAGGAGGAGCAGGGAGCATTCTGAGGAGTCCAGCTGCTGCCCTCAGGGTGTTCCCCATCTGGAGAAAGGCATCCTGCAGGAAAATGTGAGGGGATGGGCAGTCTGAATGCCTCCATATGGCACCTTCCATCTCTTTTTGTTTCTTTGTTTTTGACTTTTGTAAGGCAATAGGGTTAAATGACTTGTCCAAGGCCACATAGCTAGGTAATTATTGAATGTCTGAGGTCATTTTAACTCAAGTCGTCCTGACTCCAGGGCTGGTGCTCTATCCACCTAACTGCCCTTGCTCCTTCCATCTCTTGAATGGCATGGGGTTCAAGGAAAAAAGGGGAGATAAGACAGAGATTTTGCTTGTTAGGGAGACAGTTGTGAGGGAATCTACTGTGAGGCAAAGCTAACCCAGTGAGGGTCCTGAAGTTGAAAAAACTGTGCAGCCTAAGGGAGGTCTGAGAGGAAAGAAGGGATCTGAGGATCAAAGAATCATCTGACTGAAGAGCTGAAAGGGATTTAATTGATTATCTAACCCCACCTCCTCCTGAAAAAGTAAATCTAGTTTCAGCTTGAAGATCTCTAGGGAGAGGGAAGCAACCGGTCATCCACCCCTATCCATTCCCACTTTCAAATCAATCTCATTCTTAGGGAGTTTGGCCAATTGGGAAATCAAGGGATTTAGGATCAGGAAGCAAGGAGAAACTAAGGTACAGGGAAATGGGGAAAATCCATTGCATGAGAATTGGTACCTCTACAGCGGGGGCAGCAGGTCCCAGCCTCTGTCACTTGGAGGACACAAGGTAGTGAAGGGCATGGCACCCTCTCACAGTATACATTCCCAGCCTATGGAAGATGAAGGATCAGTCCCTCCCTTTTTCTCCCCATCCCTCCCCCAATGAGGAATAAGAGTATCATAAGGGCTGTCAGGGGACCATCCATCCAATTCATTGAATAGCTCCTTATGAGAACTGGGATTGGGGTAGGGCAGCCAAGACTTCCCCAGGTACCAGTCATGATGAGGGAGAACAGTTGCTCCTTGCTATGGTCCAGAGACCACTATTCCTACCCTTCAAGGTCCTCTCATCTTCCTATGCCCCAGAGGTTGGAGAGGAAGGTAAAGTCTGGGAAAAGAGGAGACAATGGGATCTTGGGCTAACAGAAGGTGGGGAAGGAAGGGGGTGGTCTCGACCCCCATGACTGCACCCATAGGTGAACTTTTCCTCCTGGAGACTGATTACCTCTCTACACTAGACCCTTTGGGAGCTATCTCACCCCATCCCACCTCTTCCACACTCAACTAAATTTATCCCTGATATTGGGATTTCTAATAAAAGCTTGGCTTCTCATTCCCCAAACCAAAGCTCAAGATACCTGGCAATAACACTGCTCACAGCTGCCCTTTGGACCTTCAAACTCTTGTCCATTCTGATACTCATGCCCCTCCAAGCTGCAGTCTGCAGGGCAGAATAAGCTAGGTTAAAGATTGGCCCAGCCTTCCACCTTACCCTCTTACCTCTGTCTCCTTCAGGAAAGGCAATATTTGCAGTTGGGTAGGGGGGAGCTCACTTTGGCAGCTGGGGCAGGAACAGGGCCCTGGAGTGGGGTGAGAGCAGAGAGCTGGTGGGCATGGCTTCTTTAGGCACTGCACAGAGCCTGCCTGGGGGGAAAGAACAGAGCCCAGGACTTTAAAATCAAGCCCACCCACACTCACCACCTTCAGAGAGAAATCAAGTCCATATCAAATGTTTATCTGGGAACCTTCTGGTCCCTCAATCTTCTTCTTCTTCCCTTAGCTGCCAGACCTAGGTTCTAATCAGTCAAACAATAAACAAGTATTTATTAAGTGTTTATTATATACCAAACACCAGGCCAAGTCTCAGAGAGGTTGTCAGGTAGCTCGGTGTTAACAAGATTTATCTTCCTGAGTTCAAATCCAGCCTCAGAAACTTACTAATTGTGTGACCCTGGGCCAGTCACGTAACCTGTTTCCTCACTTCTGAAATGATCTAGAAAAGGAAATGACAAACCACTCCAGTATCTTGGCCAAGAAAACCCCAAAGTAGTGTCACAAAGAGCCAAACACAACTGAAACAACCAACAACAAAGGGATTCCAAGAAAGGCAAAAAACATTCCCTCTCCTTTTGTTTTTTTTTATTTTGCAAGGCAATGGGGTTAAGCCACACAGCTAGGTAATTATTATTAAGTGTCTGAGGCCAGATTTGAGCCCAGGTATTCCTGACTCCAAGGCCGGTGCTAGATTCACTGCACCACCTAGCCACCCCAACATTCCCTCTCCTCATGGAGCACATTATCTAATGGGTGAGGCCATATGTAAATCCTGTCTCTTTCTCACTGGGTATCCAGCTTTGGCTGTGTCTCAGCAAACACCCCTCCTCTCTCTTTGCTCTGAGGCCTTCAAGCCATAAGATTCCATCACTATTCAAAAAAGTTTACCTGGAAAGGAAAGTGAGGAACCCAACTTGTCCCAAGGGAAGAGTAGCCCATTAAGCTTAGTGGTACTTACTTGGCAGATACAGTAGGAGCAAGTAGGATCGGTGGGGTCTGGGAAGGTTTCTCCTGGGGCAGCCGTGATCCCATTATAGAAGCACCCTAGAGGATCAGGAGAAAGAAATAGTGATGGAAGAACCAAAAACAATGAATCAGCTAATATTCATGGAGTCCCTCTATGTACTCATCTCAACAGAAATTTAAGGCATTACTGCCAAGGGGAGGAGAGAGAAGAAAGAGAAAGGTAGAAAAATGCAGAATTCAAAATCTTATAAAAAATGAATGTTGAAAACTATCTTTACATGTAATTGGGAAAAACAAAAAAAAAGAAGGTATGGTCTTGGCTTGCAGAAAATTTACCATCTAGTTAGAGGAGTCAAAAATACACATAAAAATAAAAACACAAATTCTAAAGTGGGAATCTAGAATAGAAGGGAGAGATCTCTGTGAGTTAAAGTAAGGGGAGAAGATTTATTGGAAGGGGTGGAACTTGGGGTGGAACTTGAGTTGAGACTTGAAGGAATCATGTAGACAGAGTGGAGATGAAGGTCATTGGAAAGGGAAAACCATAGGAAGCTGAAATCAATGTAAATAGAATTTTTTTTTGGTAAGGCAATGGGGTTAAGTGACTTGCCCAAGGTCACAACTAGATAATTAAATATCTGAAGCTGAATTTGAATTCAGGTCCTCCTGACTCTAGGGCTAGTGCTCTATCTACTGTACCATCTAGCTGCCCCCACTGTAAATAGAATTACAGAATGGTGGAGAAATAATAATATTATGGGATTAAGACACTTCCCATTCCCATTCTTCAGTCATTCAATTTGATCTAACAGCACTGGGCTGGAAATTAGAAATTCAAATTCAGAAGTTCAAATATGACCTCAGACACTAGCTGTGGGAACCTGGACAAGTCATTTTACCCTATTTGGCTCAGTTTTCTTATCTATAAAATGACTTGGAGAAAGATGGTAAACCAGTATCTTTACCAAAAAACCTCAAATGGAGCTACAAAGATTTGGACATGACTGAAAAATGACTCAACAACAACAAATTAAGTGTTGGGGGTATAGACAAAAATGAAACAGTCCCTTAAGAATAATTCTCCTGATAATGATCAATGTTGGAAGGGTTGTGGGAAATCTGGGACACTATTACACTGTTGGTGGAGCTGTGAAATCATCCAACCTTTCTGGAGAGAAATTTGGAACTATGCCCAAAGGGCAACAAAAATGTGCATACCCTTTGATCCAGTAATACCACTACTGGGTCTATACCCTGAAGAGATCATGAAAAAGGGTAAAAACATCACTTGTACAAAAATATTCACAGAAGCCCTGATTGTGATGGCAAAGAATTGGAAATCAAGTAAATGTCCTTCAATTGGGGAATGGCTTAGCAAACTATGGTATATGTATGTCATGGAATACTATTGTTCTATTAGAAACCAGGAGGGATGGGAATTCAGGGAAGCCTGGAGGGATTTGCATGAACTGATGCTGAGTGAGATGAGCAGAACCAGAAAAACTGTACATCCTAACAGCAACAAGGGGGTGATGATCAACCTTGATTCACTCACTCATTCCATCAGTGCAACAATCTGGGACAATCTGGGGCTGTCTGCAATGGAGAATACCATCTGTATCCAGATAAAGAACCGTGGAGTTTGAACAAAGTTCAAGGATTATTCCCTTTAATTTAGAAAAAACAAACAGATATCTTATTGTCTGATCTTGTTATCTCTTATACTTTTTGTTTCTTCCTTAAGAATATGATTTCTCTCTCATCATATTCAATTTGGATCAATGTACAACATGGAACCAAAGTAAAGACCAACAAATTGTTTTCTGGGGGGGGAGGGAAGTAAGATTGGGGGGGGATTGTAAAACTCAAATAAAATCTTTAATTAAAAAAAAAGAATAATTCTCCTTAGGGGCAGCTAGGTGATGCAGTGGATAGAGCACCAGCCCTGGAGTCAGGAGAACCTGAGTTCAAATCCAGTCTGAGACACTTAATAATTACCTAGCTGTGTGGCCTTGGGCAAGCCACTTAACCCCACTGACTTGCAAAAACCTAAAAAAAAAATTCTCCTTAGAAGACATTACTCCTACCTAGAAAAGAAAACAGGAAAAGGACACAAAGTTTTGACAAAGGAATTCCAGAAGTAGCAAGATCTAACTGGAAGGATGAAGAGGAGTCTCAAAGATACCGGAGATAGGCTGCCTTCAAGGAGTTCCTATTCTAATGGGGAGAAAAATATGCAAACAACTATGTCTATGCAAGAAATATGATTGATAAATAAGAGGGGATAAATTTTGAGGAGAATTAGATATTTCCCAAGACATGAGAACTGAATATTCTGTAGACAACACAAATTCAACATATTCAAAATAGCACTGGTTATCTGTCCCTTCAAAAACTTCTTTCCTGGGACAGCTAGGTGGTGCACTGGTCCTGGAGTCAAGAGGACCTGAGTTCAAATTTGGTCTCAGACACTTAATAATTATTTAACTGTGTGACCTTGGGCAAGTCACTCAACCCCATTGCCTTGCTACCCCGCCACCAAAAAAAAAACTTTCCTGAAATTCCCTATAACAGTCAATGGCACTGTCAATCTTCCAGTAGCTCAGGTTTCACAACCTCAGTACCAACTTCCAGTTCTCCCTCTCCCTCACCTCCAACCAATCTGTGGCTTGTTCTGTCAGTTCTACCTTTACCCTCATATACCTTTACCCTCATACCTTCTCTGACCCTATTTCATACCTCATCTTCTCCTGTCTGTGTTACTGCATTAGCCTGTTAGTTGTTCTCCCTCCTCAAGTCTCTCCTTATTCCATTCTCTACTAAATTATCAAAGTGGTCTTCAACCTCCCCACCCTACCTGTCATCTCACCCTCCTATTCAATAATCTCTGATGGCTCCCTTATTATCTGGAGGATCAAACTGAAAATCTTGTTTGACTTTTAAAGCCTTTCACAACCTGGCCCCATTCTTCCTTTCCAATCTTCTTACACTTTGATACTTTCCTCATACTCTATGATCTATGACATTGACCCTCTTGCTGTTCCCCATACATCACCCTCCATCTTTATGCCTTTTCATTGTCTGTCCTCTATACCTAGAATGTTCTCCCTTCTTACCTCCCCCTCCTGGTCTTTCTGGCTTCCCTCAAGACTCAGATGTTATCCTACATTATTCAAGAGGCTTTTTTCTTGGTCCCCTTTAACGTTGGTGCCTTCCCTCTGCCATCATCTCTAATTTATCCAGTAAGATATCCAGGTGTTTGCATATTGTCTCCCCACTGAAATGGAAGCTCCTTGAAAGCAGTTTTCTTTCTCTTTCTTTGTCTCTCTCTTGGTCTTTCTAGCACTTCAAACAACATTTGAGAAACAATAACTTCCTAGTAAATGCTTGTTGACTTGACCTTATTGAGGAAGGGAGGGTGGGAGTTAAGTATTTAACTTCTGGAAGAAACCTAGTAAATGTAGGGGTCAGTGATGAATGATCTAACAGAAGAAGGTTTGTTCTTTTTTGTTTGTTTGTTTTTGCAAGGAAATGGGTAAGCGACTTGCCCAAGGTCACACAGCCAGGTAATTGTCTGAGACTGGATCTGAACTCAGGTCCTCTTGACTCCAAGGCTAGTGCTCTATCCTCTGTACCACCTAGCTGCCCCAAGAAGGTTCATTCTGAGGAAGTTGGGGAGATACAGCTGGGGACACATCATGGAGCCCCTAGAAAATCTGTCCCCATGTTTACCCTCTGAGTAACAGGTGGCATATTGGATAAGAGGGCTAAACCTGATCCTATACACATAGAGAAGGCAGTGTGTTGGGACCAGTTCAATCTTACTTGTTGATTGTTAAGTTTTCAATGTGAGCCTTTACATCTTGGAAATCAGCAAACACAACCTATCAGGGTTTGATTAGTTTGATTAGTGGTTGTCTAAAATTTAGCAAGAAATGGAGACAATGTTAATAATGCCAATTACATTTAGAAATGTGTCATTTTCTGCCATCTATGTCCAAAGGGGGAAAAAAACTCTGAAGTCTGAATGCAAAGCAAAGAATACTGTATCATTTTTAAAAACTTCTTTATGCTTTTTCTTTCTTTCTCATGGTTCCCCTCCTTAGTTCTAATTCCTCTTTCACATCATAATATGGAAATATGTAAACACGATTGTACACGTAGAACCTACATAAGATTGTTTACTGCCATGGGGAGAGGAGAGGGTGGAAGAAAAAATGTGGAATTCAAAAACTTGCAAAAGGATGAACATAGAAAACTACCTTTGAATGTAAATGGAAAAAAATCAATTTAAAAAAAAAGTGCTAGCCCTGGAATCAGGAGGACTCATCTTCCTAACCTCAGACACTTAATAGATGTCTGACCCTGGCAAGTCACTTAATTCTGTTTGCCTCAGTCTTCTCATTTATAAAATGTGCAGGAAAAGGAAATAGCAAACTACTCTTTTATCTTTGCCAAGAAAACCCCAAATGGGGTCATGACGAATCAGACAACTGAACAATAACGATGACATTTACCTTCACAGGTTGGGCAGCAGTGCCCAGGTAAGGTGAGTGGGTGGCTGCAGCTTGGCTGGTCACAAGGTGTGCGGTCACATGAGACAAAACCCCCAATGCAGGTACAACGGTTACATGGCTTTTCTGGCTCTGGGAACTCCTGGCCACTCAGGTATGACTCCCCCAGGTACTCACAACCTGGGGAAAATCAACAGTGAAAGGACAAAGAGGAAGAAGACATGAAGGAGGGAGAGCATGGGCCTGCCCTGTACCCTGAGAAGCCTTGGTTAGCAACCTCACTGCATGGGCAGGGAACTAGAGTGGGAACTGGAGAACTGAAGAGGTACAATGCCAGCCAGCAATCCTAAATTAACACCCTCTTCTGTCCCCCCCCAATTCCTGAGCAGGGACCAGGGACACATTTCCACAAGCATTGTTAAGTATCTTGACAAGACACTGTGCTAAACCCTGAAGATTTAAAGACAAAATGAAATAGTCTCTGCTCTCTCAGAGCTTACATTCTTTGGCAATCATAATTTAATTGAGTAAATATTTATAGCATAAAACTAGAACTGAGTTTACATGGTGTGATCCTACTTACATATGGAGAAATTAAGAGCCAGGGAGGTCTCCAAAATTTCACAACTTAATAACTTTGCCCTTTTGGGTTCTTTCAAGAAAACACAGATACACACACACACACACACACACAAACACACACACATACCCCTATGTATTGAAATGTTGTCTGCCCCATTAGGTTGGATGTTTCTAAAAGGCAAGGACTAGGTTTTTGCCTTTCTTTGTATCCTTAGCTCTAAACTCAGTACTTGACCCATAACTTGACTTATGGTTGCTGACTGACTAATAAATAACAAAGCTGAGACTGACCCAAATTGACTGTCTCTCAACTTGATGTGACTTCCTTTACAAATCATCTTAAGTCCCTTTCAGCCCTATCATGGTAAAAAAAAGTAAGGATGATCCAATTTCCAACTGTCCTCCCCAGACCCTTTCCTTAGCCCCACTCTGCACCTCAGGGGCACTCACCATCACAGACTGGGCAGCATGATCCTCGGGCAGGGAAGGGGCATTGGGCAGGGGCACAGGACTTTGGCTCACAGGTTACACTGCCCTCCCAGCAGAGGCACACTTGGCATGGGGACATTGAGGAGGTGAACTGTTCCCCATTGGGCAGCTCCCTTCCATCATATAAGCAACCTGGGGAGATGGAAAGAGGTCAGAAGAAGACTTCTCAGCTTCCTTATCTCCCCAGACTTTCTTACCCCCCCCCCCAAGAGGGTTTTACCATCACAGGAAGGGCAGCAGTCCCCTTGCAGGGGGTGGGTGCAGAATGTTGGGGGGCAGGGCAGTCTCTGGCAGGAAGCAGAACCATTGAGGCAGAGGCATCGGTGACATGGGTCCCCAGGTGGGGAGAAGTGTTCCTGGTGATGTGCAGGGGGCATCCCAGGAACCAAGCAGTCAGCTGGGGGCACTAAGGGAATGAAATATGGTACAGGGAGAGCTGAGACAAAGAAGCATATGCAGAATGGGAATTTGGAGTCAGGGAACCTGGGTTCAAATTCTGGGTTCTCCTTCTTACACCCTGTGTGGGCTTCAGTAAATGACTTTATTCAGATGCTTAATATATGCTTATTGATTAATTTGACTTCATCTCTCTCTGGACTTCAGTTCCTTCTGGAATGTAAAATAAGTGGGGATGAACTAGACAATCCATAAAAAAAGTCCTTTTACTCTAAAACTAAAACACAATGGAAAAATCACTATATTTGGAGCCAGAGTCCAAATTATGTCCAAATTGAGTCTAAATTCTGACTGCTTCTTATTAATTATTAACTTGGAATGTCATTTTATTTTTCTGAGTCTAAGATTCCTCATATGTAAAATAAGGGAGTTAGTCTAAATGATTTCTAAGATTTTTTTCTATTCTAAATCTACAATCCTATGATCACTTGGGATAAATAGGTGGCATAGTAGATAGAACCCCAGGCTTAGAGTCAGGAAGACCTGAGTTAAAATTCCACCTTAGACACTTACTAGCCTGTGTAGTCATTTAACCCTATTGGCTTCAGTTTCCTCATCTGTAAAATGAGCCGGAGAAGAAAAATGACAAACCATTCCAGTATCTTTGCCAAGAAAACCTGAAACGGGCTCATGAAGAGTCAGACAGAGGAGACTGGGACTGGGTGACCAATAGAGTTGACCTCTAATGGTTCAGCTTCCAACTTCCACCCCTACCTGCCCATCTATGTTGCACTTGCTCAGCTCTCTACTTGAGAGGCGAAAAGAAGAGGATAGAAATGACCAAAAGGAGGGAAGGAATAAGGGACTCAAGGAAGAATAGTGGAGGTGGTTGCTCTGTACCTGGACATTGTGGACAACATGCTCCAAGAGGTAGGAAAGGCTCTGGGCAAGGCAGTGGAGGGCACCGTTGGGTCAGGCATTGTACGTTCCCATTCTGTGAACAGAGAGATATCCTCCAGCCCTCCCTTTTTCTAGGAAATTTCTTAGTTTTAGGTAAGGCCAGTCCAAAGGAACAGGGGATAGAGAGGGGGCTACCTGAGCTCTTCCCCCAAAAATTCTCCCAACTGCCTTCCTCCCCACCTCCTAAATTTGTGCTTTTGAGTACCCCCCATTCCATCCCAGGGCCCAGACTCACAATACAATGGCAAACCCTGCACCGATCTGTAGGATGGGGGAAGTCGGCTCCATTGGGATACTCTTTCCCCCCAAAGTCACAACCTGAGGAGAGCATCAAAGAGTTAAATGTGGACTTCTCATATCTCCCTAATCTGCCAGCTCCTGATTACTTCAGATAGCACTTTACAATCTCTTTCGCCAAAGAAGTCCCCCCTCCAAGAGCCCTGTCAGTTCTGAGAAATTCCACACCCCCCTCATACCTCACCATTGCATTTGCTCTTGCAGCAGGAGCCTGGCAGTGGATGGGCACAGAGGGCCCCTGGACAAGCACGGGGCTGGCAGTGGACCCAGCCTCCCTGGCACTGGCATCCTTGGCAGGGATCCCGGGGATGAGGGAAACTCTCACCATCCACAAATACCTGATCCTCCAGTAGACAATCTATCCCACAGGTCCAGGTGAAGGGTACAAGGGGATACAGGAGATGTAATGGAGAGGTTGAGTGAGTCAAGGAGAATGACTTCCTTTTAAGCCTTTATTAAATACTTGCTATATTTCAGACGCTGTGCTAAGTGTGGGGCATTCAAAGAACAGTCAAAAACAGTCCCTATCCTCAAGGAGCTTACATTCTAATAAGAGACGACATGCCAACAACTCTGAACATATAGGACACATCCAAGGTAAACAGGTAATCACAAAGGGAAGGGCTGAAAAGGTTTGGAACATCCTGGGCTAGCCAAGAGGAAAGAATATGAAAGATGGAAAAGGTTTTCAAAGGGATGTGCAGTTGAACAGGATGGCTTCAATGAATTCAAGGAGAGGAAGCAGAGCAGCTGGGCCAAGTGGACTTAGGGGGAGGGGGCAGGTGGGCGGGTGCTTAGGGAGGGTTGATCCAGGCAGGTAATCACAGAGTCCTTACCTGGACACCTAGGGCAGCACTGGCCTGGTCCTTTCTGGGGCCTGCCACAGGTGGTGGGTGGGCAGGTAAGAGGAGAGCACAGGACTGTACCATCCTAGGAAGAAGGAAACTATAGTAAGTGTTGGGAGAAGGAAAGACTCCGCTCTTCCAAAAATATTTTTAACAGCACTGGATTTTGAATAGCAAAGAATTCTTGATACAAAGGAGATGACCTAAAGACGCAGAAAAAAAAATCATACATTGATTGAAAGACAAAGCTGATGGGTTTTAAAAAACTGTACGTCTTTGTTACCAGGAAGGTATTTTTAAGGGGTGGATCAGAGGGGAAAGACTGGGGGAAAGAAAAGGGAACAATCACTTATTAGACTCTAGGTGATAGGAACTGTCTTTAATGCTTTAAATAGTATCTCATTTGATCCTCACAACAACATTGGGAGATAAACACTACTATTATCCTTATTTTATAGATGAGTTAACTGAGGCAGAAATCAATTAAATAACCTCAAGATCACATAGCTATTAAGTGTATGAGGTTTGATATGAAGGTGAAGAAATCATGAAAAGTGACAGAAATTTTTTAAGAGCAACAATAAAATGAAAAAATAAAAAATGAATAAAATAAAATAACTCCCCCCAAAAAGAGCAGCAATAAGACTTTTTGTTAAGGCAGCAAGGGAAAAATTCCAGACCATGACGGTTATGTTTTGGTCTCACACACAAACATGGGGGCTATGTCTCAGGAGGCAGCATTCGTGGGAAGTACCTCACAGTGGCAGACGTGACACGGGTGGCTGGGGTCGGTGAAGTTCTGCCCGTTGGCATAGATGAGTCCCTGGTAGGTACAGCTCTCACACCCAGGGCAGCAGGCACCTGGGAAGGGCTGGGTGAGCAAGGCCAGAAGTTCCAGGAAGGAGGGGTATCTCTTGAAGAAGCTGGGTCATCTTGGGTGTTTGGGCAGTGAATTAAGCACCCGACTAGACAGAGGCTATTGCACTCCGAGGGCAGGGATCCGGGTAGTAGGGCACTCACCAGGGGACTGAGTGGGATGCTGGCAGGGAGGTGGGGGGCAAGGCACAGTTCCACACACAGGAACCCCTTGTTGGCAGGAACAGGTAGTGCAGGGCTGTCCTTCAGGCTCCCACTGGACCCCTTCAGCAAACTCCTGTCCATTGAGCACACACACTGCAAGGATACAGCAAGAAGGAAGGGATTGTGTCTATCACCATGGCAACAAAAGGATGTTGATACCCCCCACATACACACACACATCCCAACCTACCATGATGAAAGAACTTTCTCTGAGTAGGTATTGTCCATCTATCTATCTTGTGTATGAGGGATTTGTGATGCTATCAGCTATGAAATCACTGGAACACACTTTGAAGAGGGTGTGATGATGCTTGTCCTTGGTTGAGGTGATGCCATGATATGCACATGAATTGGATTTGAGTAAGGGGGTTCTGTACTAAGTTACCAGCCTCACTTTATCCTCTGGAGCCACCTGGGTCCAGTGACCAGATAGAAAGCAGGAGGACTGGAGGTGACCCTGGATGTGAGGCAATCAGGGTTAAGTGATTTGCCCAAGATCATGCAGTTAGAATGGGTCAAATGTCTGAGGGCAGATTTGAACTCAAGCCCTTCTGACTCCAGGATTACTACCTAGCGGCCTCTGAAAAGGGTACATTTAATCTTCTTTTATAAAATCACACTGGTCTCTTTTTGAGCACAGGCTCCTTTCTGTTGAAATACCCTGCCTCCAATTATAACCCGGGATCCTAGAAGACCACTGTCCTGGGGATGCCTGAGAAAGATTTATCAATGAGAAAGAGAAGTTATTAGCATATGTGACCAGTTCATGGGGTTCAATGGAATTCATCACCTCAGGGGTGGCACTGAAGGAGAGGAAAAGGCCTCCTTTAACCCTTACCTATCACTAGATCAGGAAACAATGTAGTGAGAGACTCAAAAGGGGGTACTGAAGGGCAGCTAGGTGGCACAGTGGATAAAGCACTGGCCCTGGAGTCAGGAGTACCTGAGTTCAAAACCCACCTCAGACATTTAATAATTACCTAGCTGTGTGGCCTTGGGCAAGCCATTAAACCCCATTTGCCTTGCAAAAACCTAAAAAAAAAAAGAGGGTACTGATTTTAAAATGAGAAAACCAGTTAAATAACTTAGAGCTCTGGCAGTGAGCAGTGGGCAGTAGTGCTTGGAGCCAATGTTTGCTATGAGGGTGAATCCAGGAAATTTTATTGCATTTAGGTAGACAGCAGGCTCAGATCATTCACTATTGGACAAGACAGGGGAGGCAGTGTAGTCCAATTAGGATAGCCCTAGATTTGGAGTGAGAAGAACTGGGTTTGAATTCACTTACCACCTTGAGCAGGTCATCTCTCTGTCTTAGAACTAGAGGTGAAAAGCTAAGTTTTCCCCAAAGGTAGAACCAGAGCATAATAATAGTTGCTAATATTTATTGTGACCTAGAGGGGTAGCTAGATGGTACAGTGGATAGAGTGCTGGGCCTGAAATCAGAATGAATCACCTCCCCAAGATCAAATCCAACCTCAGAGATTTACCAGTTGTATGGCAAATCATGAAACCTGTGTACCTCAGTTTCCTCATCTGTCAAATGAACAGAAGAAGGGAATGACAAACCACCCCAATGGGGTCATGAAATGTCAAACATGAATGAAAACAACTGAAGAGTAGTAGCTTTACTATTCGTATAGTTCTAACATGGAGATACCATTGAGAGGACCTTTTGAGCAAGCTTGGTTGGCCTAGCATCCCACTACTCTCTACCATGTGGGAGGGTAGTCTCCTTTGATTGACTGTCTTCATTCTTAAAACTGTAAGGCTAAGTCATTGGCCCTCTTGCCATCATCTTTGGGCTGAACTTCTTGTGGCAATTCCTAACCACTGCATCCAGCAAGGATGCCATGAATGGAACCCCTAAGAACAGAAGGAAAATCCTTCCTCTGCTCCCTCTATTTTATCTCAGCTTTGAGAAATGAGTCCCTGAAGGTTTGCTAATTAACATATATCCTCATTTGAGCTTCACAATCTGGGAAGATCTGTGCCACTAATCCACCATTTTACAGATGAGGAAATTGAGGTTCAGAAACATTAAATCATTTGTCCAGATTCACTCAGCTAGTTAATGGCTATGACTAGATCTGAACTTACGGTCATCCTTACTTTATAGCACCATAACTTCACCTCTATAGCACTGAGCCTGTCTCATTGGTAAATGGGTTTCAAGCCGCTCAACCCACTCAAAGAAAGAAAGATCTGGTGTGAGAAGCCCTCCACAGGCAATAAGAAGAGGAGCTTGGTGTACTGGCTAGGGATTGAATTCAGAGTCAGGAAAACCCGGGTTAAATCCTGTCTCAAACTCTGTATGACCCTGACCAAGTCACTTAGCCATTTTGTCTCAGTTTCCTCATCTATAAAATGAAGGAATTGGGCTCAGCAGCTTCTGAATTCCCTTCCACTTCTAGATCTAGGAAATACTGAGCTGGCTCTGGTAATGCGAGTGTCAACCTCATTGTCAGTGTGTACCTCCTTGGAAAGGACTGCCAAGAGATTGATGATATATATATATATATATATATATGTGTGTGTGTGTGTGTGTGTGTGTGTGTGTGTGTGTGTGTGTTTGTATGTGTATGTATGTATGTCTGGTTCTTGTCCTTTGTTATCAAAGAAAAACAAATGACATCACTACGTTTGAGACAAATTACAGTGTGTCGGACTGTGGCTGTTCAGACCAATATGAGTTTGGAATGCTCTACCACAGGTTGGGCACAAATGGTCCATGTGAACACCTGGGGAGGTACTCTAAACTTACATATATCATGTTTCCTTTGAGCTGCTTCAATTCTGCCTTCCTCATAGAGTGCAGCCCCCTCACTGATGAGGGCATGCCATGCCAGGTAGTCCTGTGTCAGTGTCTCCCAAGCTGCACAATCAGTTCTAAAGTTCTTCAATGAAATCTTCAAGGTATCTCGGTATCACTTTTGTTGACTCCCTCATGAGCTCTTGTCTTGTGTGAATTCTCTATAAAATAGTTTTTTTGGCAAGCATACATCTGGCATTCTAACAATGTGTTCAGCCCATCATAGTTGCACTCTCTGTAGTAATATTGGAATGCTAAGTAGTTCAGCTCAAGAAAGGACCTCAGTGTCTGGGATCTTCTCCTGCCAGGTGATCTTCAGAATCTTCATAAGACAATTTAAATGGAAGCATTTCAGTTTCCTGACACACAGCACTTGTAGACTGTCTAGGTTTCACAGGTATGTAAGCAATGAGGTCAGCACAATGGCTCTGTAGAACTTCAGGCTGGTAGTCAGTCTAATACCTCTTCTCTCCCACACCTTCTTTCAGAGTCTCCCAAATACTGACCTAGCTCTGGCAATGCGAGTGTCAACCTCATTGTCAATGTGTACCTCCTTGGAAAGGACACTACCAAGGTAAGTGAACTTGTCCTCAGTACTTTAAACTTCTCCATCTGCTGGTTCCATGTATGGATGGTATGGGCCTAGCTGATGGAACACCTGTGTTTTCCTGATGTTAATTGTTAAATTAGCATGAGTAGCTGAGAATCAATCCATACTTTGTTACATCTTAGCTTCAGAGGCTACACTTGAGAGCACAATCATCTACAACAGAAGATCATACACCAACGCTCCCTCCACTTTGATCTTGGCTTGAAGCCTTTTCAAGTTGAAGAATTTATCATCAATGAGATAGCTGACCTTGAAGCTATGTTCATCCTCAGTAAAGGCATTTAACATGGCTGAAAACACCATGCTAGGACACATCCTTGTTTTACTCTATCTGTGACTGAGAAATCTCGAGAATATCATCCAATATCCAGAACCCAGCCATGCATACCATCTTGGAACTGACATATAATACTGATGAATTTCTCTGGGCAACTAAATTTTGACATTATTTTCCATAAACCTTCATGACTGATGGTATCAAAGGCCTTGATCAGATCTATAAATGTTGTACACAGATCTGTTCTGTTCCTGGCATTTTTCCTGGAGTTGTTGGACAGCAAGCACAATATCAACTGTTCCTCTACCCAACTTCCAGGTAAAGGATCAGTCTATTGAGAAGGACTCTGGCAATAATCTTACCAGCAATGACTAAAAGAGAAAAACCCCTGTAATTGTCAGAAGACAATCTGTTCCCTTTACCTTTATAGAGAGCGATGATGGAGGCATCCTTGAATTCTTGGGGAATAACCTCTTCATATCAAATAACTTGGAAATTTTTAGTCAGTATTTGGAAGAGCAATGGACCTTGTAGATCTCAGCTGGAATAGAATCAGCACCAGGTGCTTTCCCACTTGAAAGGAGCCTAATGGCATTCAAAACTTCTTCATGTGGAACTTCAGCTAGGGACTGATTGACTTCAAGTTGAGGTAAATAGTCAATGACTTCTGCATTTGATTGATGGTAGTCTATTAAGTACACCATGGAAGTGTTCAGCCCATCTCTCTAGGATCATATCCTATTGTTAATCAATGTGGATCCATCAGCACTGAGTTGTTCAGATGCATCACATGTATTTGGTCCACAAATAGCTTTCAGGGCATCATAAAAGCATTTTGGTTTGTTACTGTCTGCATAAAATTGAATTTCATCGGCCTTACTGAGCCAAGAGTCCTGCATCTCCCTAAGCTTCGCTTAGACTTTAATTTTGACAGAATTAAATGCTGCCTTCTTAGAAATGGATGAATTATCCTGCTGGTAAACCCTGTGGAGTCCTTGTTTTTTTCATTTAGCAGCTTCTGGATTTTCCCATCATTTCCAACAAACCAGTCTTGGTGTTTGCAAATGTTCTGGCCCAGATGAGCAAATGCAGTGCTGTATGCCAGATCTTTGAAAGCTCTCTTTTCTGCTCCACTGTTGTCAACTGAGTGTTGGCTCAGTTTTCCCTACAAGTTAGCAACTAACTGTTCCTGCTCAGAGAGACACTCTAATCTCTTGATATTAATTCTTCTAGTATTCATTTTGCCTTGGTGTGACCACTTTGGTTGAAGGTGAATATTTAGCTTTGAAAGGATGAGTCTGTGATCAGTCCAACACTCTGCACCTCACATTGCCTTTGTCATTCTCATATCCTCTCTGTCTCCTCCCTTTCAATTACATAGTCTAATAGATGCCAATGTTTGCTATGAGGGTGAATCCAGGAAATTTTATTGCATTTAGGTAGACAGTATTTGTGATGAAAAGGTCATGAGATGCACAAGTCTTTAGCAGGAGATGACCATTGTTGTTGCTGTTTCCAACTCCACTCCTTCTAAGTTCTCCCTGTCATGTCCAGTAATCTGAGCCTACTCTAGCATTAATGTCACCCATCAATTATAATGTATAATTATCATTACACACACACACACACACACACACCAAAGGTACCTGAAAAGCCAAAGCAGAGAGCCATGAAAAACCCAAGGAAGAACCCTCAGGATCAGAGAGGGAAGGGCCATCCCCCAGTCAGGGCCAAGGTGATGAAGAGTGATGTTGGTGAGAATATTCTTAGGACAAGACACCCAAGCTAATCAGTGGTCAAGCAGCTTGCCTTAGAAAAAGATTTCTGCCTTCTACAAATGAGACCATCAATTCTATTATTCTTTTGTACTTTGTTTGATTTTAGTGTATCCTTAGTCCTGTGTCTACTCAGTATCTGATACATAGGAGAAAGAAAACATACATTTATTAAACATTATTTTATCTTCATCACAATCCTAGGAGATAGGTGTTATCATTATCTGCATTATACAACTGAGGAAACTGAGGCAGAAAGAAATTTAGTGACTTGTTCAAGGTCACACAATTAGTAAGTGTCTGAGTCTGGATTTGAACTCAGGTCCTTTTGATTCCCAGCTCAACATTTTCTATCCACTGCCAAATAGATCATTTGGAGGCTCTATGTGGAAGGAGAATCTCCCAATCTCCATTCACAGAGAGGACCCACGGAGAGGACTGTAGAAAGGATGGAGACTCTCACCTTGGCAGCTTGGGCAGCAGTGTCCAGGCCTTGATACAGGGTTGGGACAGGGGCTAGGTGGGCATTGGATGGGCACACAGCGAACCAGACTCCTCTAGAATACATAAATAAGTGAAGCACACAAGCAGTGAGTGATGGAATCCTAGGACCAGAGGTTTAGAACTGGAAGAGCCCTGGGAGACCTTCAAGTCTGCCCAGCTCCTTTTACAGATGGAAAAACTGAGACCCAGAGAGGTTTGGTGACCTGGAAAGGCAGGCCAGAGATGTTCGGGGAAGTAGTAGAAATGGGCAGAAGCTTGAGGGCAGACACATGGGTAAAGGAGGGTATGAGGAAGCATGTGCAGGAGAGGAATGGGACTAGACAATAGACCCTAGGGAATGATGGTGAAATATCGACAAAGAACATAAAAGTACATGTTGCCCATCTTCTTGCTCAGGAGCAGAGCTGAAGGCAGAGGTTGGGGTGGGAGGAAGCCTTCACTCACCAGGCAGGTGCAGGTTAGGCAAGGGTTGGAGCTGGATGGGAAGACTGCCCCCTCCTCATGATGCTGACCCTCATACTCACAGCCTGGGGAAAGGGAAGGGGTAGCTCATAGGAGGAACTGATTCTCTTTCAAGAGGCAACTTCAAGCAAGGGAAGGGAGAAAAGGAGAAGAGGGAAGGGATTGGAGGGGGAAACATGGAGAAGGGAAAATATTGGTGGGAAGGGAGGTCCTGGGCAGGAGAATATGTTTTTGGGGTAGCAGGGTTGGGGAGCACCACGAATGTTCACAGCTTTGGGGTATGGATGAGAAATGGGCATCTCAGGCTGTTAATTTTTTTTCTGGTTGGGCATTTGGATTATTTAAGAAAACCTGAGCCCCCTGGCATGATAAAGATGAGGGATCTGGGCCACCCTAGGGGCAGTGGATTCCTAGGCCTAGTCAGTAAGGACACCTCTCTCTCTGGAAGCAGGCTACTACCACATGGGGAGGAGGGGCAAGGAGGTCACCTGGCCGGCAGATTGGACAACACTGCCCCTGTGGGGTATAACTCTCCAGGCAGCTGAGCTCTGGACAGGAGGCCTCCATGCACTGAACAGTCCCATCCTGTGGGAGGAAAAAAAAGGAAATCCTATTCTCTGGCTTCCCCAAGTCTTCTTTCTGCTCTTCCCCATAAACACAGTTCTAGATACTCCAGAAGGTACAACCAGCCCAAGGGCCCTCCCTTGCAGATAGCTCCTCATTACCAATGAACTGTGGCAGCCTCAGGCACCACCCCTGTGCCAGATCTTTTACCTTACATATGCAGCTGATACAGGGCTCTGGATACCATATTTCTCCAACTTTTTGATCAACAGGACATATTATGTTGCCTTCAGGTTCTAGACCAAAGATACAAAGGGAATGAGCAGGGTGAGGACCTCTGTTTCCTTGCACATTGATATGTGTGGTTGCCTCTCTCTCTCTCTCTCTCTCTCTCTCTGTGTGTGTGTGTGTGTGTGTGTGTGTGTGTGTGTCTGTGTCTCTCTCTCCCTCCCTACAAATAGCGTCCGATACGTGTGATACATCCATTCATCTGCTCATTCTTTCATTCTCTTCCTTGGCCATCTCATCCATTCTTGTGGCTTCAGTCTCCAATTAAATATGACTTCCAGATCTTTACCTCCCAGCCCTGTCCTCCCTCCTCAGCTCCAGAGTTGAGTTCCTAACCACCTGATGGACATCTGTCACTTGAATAAACTGCCAGCACCTGCATTCAACTTGTTTACAAACAGCCCCTGGTCATTAATACTGCACTTTTGTTGTCAGACTATGCCCTCAAACCATATAAGATATACATTTTTGTTGTTTTTTGCAAGGCAATGGGGTTAAGTGGTTTGCCCAAGGTCACACAACTAGGTAATTATTAAGTGTCTGAGGACAGATTTGAACTCAAGTCCTCCTGACTCCAGGGTTGGTGCTCTATCCACAGTGCCACCTAGTGCCCCCTAAGATATACCTTAAAAAATAAATAAACTGCATATAGCAACATGTCCTGGTTTCCTATAGTCATTTTTCTTCTTTCCATATTGAAATGTTTGTACTTGTTGGTGATCGTTAAGGTGGTGATATAACAGTTTTTGAAAAGGTAGTGGGATGAGGTACCCAGGAACCCTGGTCATCCTCAGCCTCTTGGAGAAGCCAGGCGAGGGAAGTGACTGACCTGGCTCACAGCTCGGGCAGCATCTCCTGGTGTCTAAGCAGGGCCTCCATGAACACAGGGACTGGCTACATGTCACCTTTCCTTCCTGTCAGGGAGAAGGGCAGCTGTGCCTCCAGAGGAACCTGAAAGCAATATCCGCCCCCCATCTCCCAGGGGGAGTAGGGCCAGAGCTCAGCTTTGGTCATGGTGGGCTCCTCTCTGTCTCTTCCCCCAGCACAGAGAAACCTTGGGCTCATCTGCACTAATCCCAATCTCTGGCATTTTGACTATTCAGGGACTTATGAACTGCCCTTGCCCCACCACCACCACCCCCAGATACAGATCAAGGACTGTCCCTGGGAGGAGAGGAATGAGGAAGAGCAGGTATGAGAAAGATGATGAAGAGAGACAGGTTGTATGTGTGAAGGTTAGGAACCAGAATACTCCAGGTCTTACCAGACAGTGACAGCTGGTACAGGCATCTGGAGAGAAGGTCTCCCCATTGCTATAGGCCTGGCCTCCATGGCTGCATCCTGGCCCCAAACACAGAACAGTCATTGTGGGTGACCTCCCCAGTCCCAAAGATCCCAACCTCTGAGGTCCGCAGATCGAAAGGTGGTGTTAGAGTTGCACCCCATCACCATTCCTCAGGATAACTGTAGAACTTACCAAGACAGTGGGTCACATCCCTGATGGGGGAACACTGAACCACCCCTTCGATGCAGATACAAGAGGTACAGGCATCTGGCTCCCAGTGGGCTCCCTGGGGCCACTCCTGCCCCTGCCAGGTGCAAGGGGGTCTGCGGCATTCACAGGACTCGAGCTGCTTCACCCTGGTCTGCAAGTCCGTGTTCTGGGAGAGAGGTGATAATGCATATCCTCATCTGGAGGTCTACCTGCCCTTCTCACCTCCTGACCCTCATGGAACCCCTGTAATACTAGAATAGGGATAAGGGGCACACACCAAAACTAAATAGGAAATCATGTGATCATAGAACTTAGAACTGGAAAAGCCTTCACTCATTACCATTCTAGGAATCTAGTGATGAAGCAGGTTACCTTTCCCCTGACAGAAAGGTGGTGGACTCAGGGGTACACTTTTTGGACAAGGTCAATAGAAATATTTGTTTTGCTTAACTATGCATATTTGTAACAAGATAGCATTGTTATTTTTTTGTCCTTCATTTTCTTTTTTTATAGGTTTTTTTTTTTGCAAGGCAATGGGGTTAAGTGGCTTGCCCAAGGCCACACAGCTAGGTCAATATTAAGTGTCTGAGGCTGGATTTGAACTCAGGTCCTCCTGATTCCAGGGCCAGTGCTCTATCCACTGCACCACCTAGCTGCCCCTGTCCTTCATTTTCAAAGAAGACCATGACATCACAAGGAGGTGATGTCATGATAAATGCATTAACTGGATTTGAGTGAGGGGGCGCTGTGCTGAGTCACCAGCCTCATTTTCTCCTCTGGAGCCATCTGGATCCAGTGGCCAGATATGAATCAGGATGCCTGGAGATGACCCTGAATGAGAGGCAATCAGGGTTAGGTGACTTGCCCAAGGTCACACAGCTAGTCAAGTGTCTGAGGTAGGATTCAAATCCCCATTCTCCTGACTCCAAGACCAGTATTCCATCTATTGTGCCACCAAGCTACCCAGGACTGAGGTAGAAGGGCGAGAAATATTTGTTCATTCTAAAAAATTAATTTTTTTTTAAAAAAAAACCCATTGCCTGAGCCTCAGAACCAGATTTTACTCACTGGACTATGTTCTTGCCATTGGCAGTATTAACCTAGACAGAGTTATTTAGATTCTGAAACTTAGCTAGGTAAGACTTCAACAGATCTTATCTACTACTATTAGCCAGATGAATTATTACAGATAGAAAAAAAAACAGAATATATGTCTAATAACATAGATTTAGAGTTGGAAGAGATCTTAGAGACCACCAGATACAATCTACTCATTTTATAGCTGAGAAAACCAAAGTTAAGTGACTTGCCCAAGGTCACCCAGCTAATAAGTATCTGAGGCAAAATCTGAAAAGAGGCAGTTAGATAGCTGAGTGGATAGTGTATTGGGTCTGGTGTTGGGAAGATATGAGTTCAAATGTAGCCTTAGACATGTACTAAATTATATGACCCTGGTAAGTCACTTAACATGTTTGCCTTAATCAACTGGAAAAGGAAATGGCAAATAGTTCCAGTATCTTTGCCAAGAAACTTCCATGAACAGCATTAGCATACTATGGTCTGGGGGGTCACAAGGAGTCTGGACCCAACTGAACAACCATCTGTGACAACCTGTATCGTTAAGTTAGTAATCTTATTATAAAAGGATCTGATATAAAATTCTTAAATCTCTGCTATTCCTTCAACTAAGAAATCCTTCCATTCTCCCTAAGCTAAACAACCTCATTTCTATTTGTTTTTAATCCAAAGACCTAATTTCCTTCCTGAGGTCATGGAAAGAACACTGGGTTTGGTCAGAGGACCTGAGTTTGAATCCTAGTTTCCTTTTTACTCCCTGTGGGACTTGGGCAAGAACTTTTTCAGCCTCTCTGGGACTCCTTATCTGTAAAATGAGGGGAGTCATATAAGATGATCCCCAAGCTTTCTTCCGTCTCTAAAGCCCTCTCCCATATTTACCTCTGCCTACCTCCTCTTCTCTGTCCCTGTGTCTTTTATTGGTCCCCTCTCCAAGCCCCATTCCTACCTGTTCCTTTAGGTCTGCCACCATGGCTCCCAGCTCCTGGAGCTGCTTGATCACCTTTTGAAGTCGTTCTTCCAAAAGCCCACAGGGAGCAGGTGAGTTAACAGTTGCCTGCTGCTGGTCGTGACCACTGTCATCGAAGCTGACTGACTGGCCTGGGCTCAGGGCTAAAGTGACCAAAGAAGCAAGGGAGGCAAGGAAAGCAGAACTGAAGAGACCTGGGTAGTACTGGTGGATCACTCACCCCAGAGTCTGGGGAGAGGAGGACTCCCTCCAAGTCCCCAGAGTGCCAGAAGTCTTGTAAGGAGGACACTTCTCAAAGTGTCTGGCTCTGGAGTCAGTAGAGTTAGATTTGGACCCCTCATTCTGTCAACTAACTGAATGGCTATGGTCAAATCTTCACCATTTCTCCAGTTGTCAAAGTAGAGATGGGAAGAGGAATCATCATAGGAATAAAGAGGTTAGCTTCCTGAATGCGCAGGCAAAGGATCCATCCAAATGTAGGCACAGCTACAACCTGGAGACCTCCGACTGAGGCCCCAAGGCCATGAGTTGGTGTCCCAACTTGGGGGTCTGACAAGCAGGGGACAATAGAACATAATCAATGACTTCTATCTTTCTAAGGTTACTAGAAGTAAGAAAGAAAAGGTGAGCCTGGTGCCATCATCTAACACCTGCTTGTTCAGGGTCCAGGCAGCAGCCCAAGTGGTGTCCATGTGTGCCAAGGTCTTAGAAAGCCTTTGCCCCCGTAAGGCTGGAGGATGAGAGGAGGTACCTGCAATTACAGCTCCTAGGCAGGAAGCCCTAGCTCAGGTCCCAGTATCTGACTCCCCTGGCATCCCTTGCCTGGGGAGTAATGTTCAAACTCTCTCATTGATCCAGAACTAGAAAATCAGCAGAATGGGGAGAGAGTCACCCCCTAAGGGAGGCATCCCATTGCATCCTACTTCCCCTTCCCTTCATCCTCAGGCTCCTTTTTAGAAAGAGTCTTATTGGATGAAGAGGAGAACAAATCAGTTTATCAACCAGCATTTAAGAACCAACTATATAGGGGCAGCTAGGTGGCACAGTGGATAGAGCACCAGCCCTGGAGTCAAGAGGACATGAGTTAAAATGTGACCTCAAACACTTAATAATTACCTAGCTGTGTGGCCTTGGGCAAATCACTTAACCCCATTGCCTAACAAAAACCTAAAAAAAAAAAACCCAACTATATGCAATGAGGATACAAAGGGGGAAAACTGAAACCATCCTTTTCCTCAAAGAGCTTACGCTTGGGCTAATAACATGTACTTATATGAGTAAATACAAAGTAAATTGGGGGAAGGCTTTGGTAACTGGGGATCAGGGAAGGTTTCATGTCGAAAGTGATAAGGAAGTTGAAGATTCTAAGAAGTATAGGTGAGGAGGGAGTTCATCCCACATGGGGGAAAGTATGGACAAAGGTACCCAGGCCAGAGGCAGAATGTGGGGTGAGAGAGCCAAAAGACCAGTGTGATGGGAAAACAAAAGGGTCTTGGCACCGGGGGCTTCCATCGCTTCCTTCAGGTTCAGTGCCTGTTCATTTTTCCTGAACCTTTGCCAACCTCAGTGACAAGGTTCTACCCCCAGGCTTGGGGAGACCCTACAGGGATGAAGCCTAGCCAAAAGCACGCTTCAGTTCTTCACTTCTCCCTACCCTTGTCTCCACCAAATTTCTGTTTCTGTCTCCTCTGTCTGGGTCTCTGTCTGTCTCTGTCCCTGTCTCTCTGTCTCTCCCACTCTGTCTCTCTCTCTCTCTCTCTCTCTCTCTCTCTCTCTCTCTCTCTCTGTATATGTGTGTGTGTGTGTGTGTGTGTGTGTGTCTGTCTGTCTCCTCTGGATCTCTCTGGATCTCAGTCTCTGTCTCTCCTGTCTGGGCCTCTGGCTCTTTCCTCCTCCTCCTCCTCCTCCTTCCCCTCCCCCTCCTCCTTCCCCTCCCCCTCCTCCTCTGCCTCCCGTCCCCCAGGGCAGGCCCAAGCCCCAGAACACAAAGGCAGTAGAGAACTCCTGTTGCTGCCTCTTCCCCCCTTTGCTCCCCTCTTTCCCCAGACTTGGAATAATTAACTTCAGATGCAGAGTGCAAGGCAGCTCCCCCCCAGCTGCCTTGGCCTTCCCGGGTTCTCTCTCTCTCTCTCTCTCTCTCTCTCTCTCAGATTCAGCCTTCCCCAAATCCTTCTGTCCCTTCCCTGCTCTGAACGGCTCTCCCCCTCAAGCCCCGCGCCCCGGGCTGGTAAACAGCCCCCAGCAGCCTGGGAGTCCCAGCCCCTTCCAGGGTGGAAGCCGCCCCCCATGGCCAGCCTGGAAGCCCAGCTGGGCCTTACCATCCTCCTGTGCTTTGGTCAGCGCTGGCTCCTGCCTGGCTAGTGCCAGAGCCAGGAGGGGTAGGAGGACAGTCCCTCCCGGAAGGGCCATGCTCCTCTCCCGGGCACTTTGTGTTGGAAAGGCAAGGACAGCTCTCCAGGGCTCAGGGAGAGAGCCAGGGGGTGGGGAGGGGAGGCTGGGGCCGGACGGGGGGCGGCTGGCTGCCTCTGGCCTTTGTTCAGACTGCCTAGTGTCCCTCCTCCTCTTGTCCTGAAGAGAGAGCTTAGGAGGGTGGAAAAGTACCAGGGAGCCCTAGAAGACCAGCCGCCCTCTGACAGTGGCTACTCTGTGACCCCCCAGCCTCAATCCCTTCTTGGGTAAAATGGGGGTTCGACTAGGTAGCCTCTGAGGTCCCTTCCTGTCTTAAATCTGGGATCCCTCCCAGCTCTATCCCCTCATTCTCCGTCTGAGTGGGGCCGGCTGCTAGAAAATCAAATCAAGCTTTTTCTCTTCATACTTTGGGAAATCTCTGAAATTGATTTCAGTGGTTCCATTGGTCCCATTAAGTGGAAGGGCAGGAGGACAAGTGAACGAGATAAGGAAAGCAGATTGAAGGCTCCACAAAGAGCCCGGCAGAAAAGCTAGGAAAGGGAAACCTTAGGGGAACTTCATGCATTCTTCACAAAGGACTGAAAAGGACTGCCAGTCAGCAAGCACAGCTGTGGGTTATTCCTTTGTCATGAGGATGCTCCAGACTCCAACCTACCTACTCACTCATATAATCTGTAGGTATTGCTGGAAGAGCGTGTTACAGACTGGGGGGAGAGGGGGAAGATGAATCAATAAACAATAAGCATTTATTAAGCATCTACTGTATCCCTGGCTCTGAGTTAAGCAATGGGGAGACGACAAAAAGAAGCAAAAGACAGACCCTGACCTCAAGGAGTTTATAATTTAACAGGGAGACAACAAACATACAAACATATGCACACATAAATGTATGTATTTGTATATTTGTATACATGTATACTTGTTCACACAAACACACACATGTATCATATATATACACACACATATATATACATATATATCTCAAACTATATACAGGATAAATAGGAAATAATTAAGAAAGAGAAGGCACTGTACTAAGAGGGGTTGGGGAAGGCTTCCTGTAGGAGATGCGATTTTAACTGAGACTTATTAATCTGAAGGTATAAATACCCCTTGTAGTTTTGGGAGCTCTAGCAAAAGACCAACAGCCTTCCTCCTCCTCGGGATTAACCTTAGCATTCAAGGTTCACATAATAACCATAATCTGGTGGCCTGACTCACTAGTACAACTTGGAATAGTTGTTCAAGAACCTATATGTTGGGGCGGTTAGGTGGTGTAGTGGATAGAGCACCGGCCCTGGAGTCAGGAGTATCTGAGTACAAATCCAGCCTCAGACACTTAATAATTACCTAGCTGTGTGGCCTTGGGCAAGCCACTTAACCCCATTTGCCTTGCAAAAACCTAAAAAAAAAAAAAGAACCTATATGTTATAAATAACAAAGGTAAGAGGGTGCTTTAGAAATTTGTGTTGGAGTCATAAAGTTTGAAAATATTTACAGCTCTCTCTTCATCTGCCAGCTTCTCCCAGTTCACTCCTTTTGCCCGGTTCTCCATCCCTAGGGAAGTGTGGCCTTTCCCTTCCCCATTCTTCTTCCTCCTGTTACCTTACCAAAAAGCAACTGCTTCTTCTTTCTTTTCTCTCCTTCCTGCCCCCCAAAAGCTGCTAATCTTAGTCTCCTTGGAAACTGAGATGGATGGAGAAAGACTAGCTTCTCTCTCCCCTTCCTGTAGCCAAAGCATGGCAAGAGAAGGTGGGCCCCCAATGGGCACTACCTCCTCTTCCCCCTGCCACTCCTAACAATGGCTTCTCAGCTACTAGAGTCTAGGTTCTAGACTGAACTCTGGGATAAGCTGGTCAAGGTTAGACTGAGAAAGGGACTAACTCAAGGTGAGGCTAAAGGAGAGGAGAAAAAGAGAGACAGATGGAGAGACAAAAACAGACAGAGATAGTGAGACAGAGACGATGAGAGACAGAGAGAAAGGTGCTAGAATTGGAGTAAGACAGGAAAGAGAACCAAGCCTCAGGAAGCCAAGAAAGCTGGAAAGTGAAGATGAAAAAGGAGAATGTAATAATTCATGATACACTTTTTGATTTAATCTGAATATTTTCTCCTTCACTTTCTTAAGGCCTCCATCTGTGTCCACCAGGTCAATGGACTCTTGCTAGTTGGCAGTTCTGAGCAGCTTTGCATCCCTTCTTCTCCTGATTGCCATCTCTGCTCCTTGTGCTGGACCTCTAATGGGGCCATTTCAACCTCAGAGGTTGCTATAGAAAAATCAGAGAAAGAGAAAGAAAATGCAAGAGAGAATAAGAAGCACAGAATCCTTCCTTTTCATCCAGTCAAGTTGCCTTCTATTCCTGTTTCTGAAATTGGAGTTCTTAATCTGGGGTCTATGGCACCATTCATCATAGAGAGATTTCAAAGACCTATGATCCTGGCTGGAAAAATAATTACATAGATAGCATTTCCTTCAATGATGAGTTTTACAATAAAACATTGTTTTATTGTAAAACAGGGGTCCATGAGGTTTCACCAGACTGCCAAAGGGGTCCATGCAAGAGGAGTCTGCTAGAATCATCTGGAACTAGTTGATAGTCAAAAATCTATAAAATCAACATGATTTATTATTTAGTTAATTGTTTAGACTTTAAAAAGTGAAGAAGAAAATGTTAATAATTCAGATTAAATTTAAAAGTATGCCATATGTACAATTATACTCTCCTTCCTCATTTCTATTTTCTGGTTTCCTTGGCTTCTTTTAAGTTAAAATCTCATCTTCTAAAGGAAACTTTTCCCCCTTCTTCTAGTGCCATCCTTCTTTTAATTATTTTCTATTTCTCTTGTATACATTCAGTTTGTATATATTTGTTTGTTTTTTCTCTCATCAGATTATGACTTTCCTGAAGTCTGGGAGCACCTTTTGCCTTTTTTTTTTCTTTTTTGTATCTTCATTACTTAGCAAAGTAACTATCACAAGTAGGAACTTAATCCCTGTTTTTAGATTAGTTTTTAAGCACAATCCTGGATCCATGATTACACAGAACCCTTGCTCTAAAGAGAGCTTCACACCATGATCCCTAGTGAGGGAGTAGTAATACTTTTTTAATCAGAAGCCATCAAGGTCCCTTAGAATCTCCAAAGAGGCAAACAAAGAGAGATATCAGGCTAAAGAGATAATGTGAACTCCTATAAGCGGATTCAAAATAATTCACCAATTGCTTGTTTTCTCAATTGGGGGGGGGACAAAGAATTTGGAGCTCAAATTTTTAAAAATGAGTTTTAAAATTGTTTTTACATGTAGCCAAGAAGAAATAAAATACTAAATAAATAATTTTTTAAAAAAAAAAAGCAAAATAACTCAGTAGTACAAGATGAGGAATGTATAGTTTAGATTCATATGGTCACATTCCTGCTAATTCTTATAAGAGGGAAAAAAATAAGGATTTTAGGGGACTGATCTTAAACTGTATGAAAAGAGTTTTGGTCTCTAGAATATAGGAGGTGATAGTACCGCTGTACTCTGTCTGGGTCAGACTACAACTGGAATATTGTCCTGGGTACCTGATTTTAGAAAAAATATTACAAACAGGAAGAAATCTAGAGGAGGATGTCTAAGATTAAGACTTTATATAAAACAATATATTACATTCTTAACAATGAGAACTATACAAAAGAAGAATGAACTTCTTCATGAGATGCATACATTTGTGTGTTTGGGAGGGTTCTTCACTTGAGACCTTCTTACAAAGGCTGGATGATGACTTGTTGGGGGTGTTGTACAAGAGGATGTCCTAGTACAGTTGAACAAGATGAATTCTGAGATCTGAGTTCTCTTCCAAACCTATTGTAAAACTGACTGGGTGAGGAGGGAAGGGGGAGGTGGTGGTGGTGGTGGGGTGATGGTACCCTCTTTCTATCAAGAGACCTCAGGTCTGGGCTTATGAAAACCAGGTTAAAAGAAGCCTGACTCCAAAGAAGGAAGTCACTCTCCCCATGTTCTCTGACTCAGGATATCTACATCCTAGAGCCTTTGGAAAAATCCCTTAGGAACAGCTTAGGACACAAAAATATTTAGCTGTACTTTTTTAATTGCAAAGAATTGGAAGTAAAGTAGGTGGTTAACCAAATTGTTAAACAAAATATGGTACAAAAATAATGAAATATTACCATGCTGTAAGAAATGATGTTTGTGATGAATATAGAGAAGTATGGACAGATCTCCATGAAGTGATGGAGAGTGAAGTAAAAAGAGTCAAGAAAACAATATATACATAATTAGAACAATAAAAGTGGAAATAATGACTCACCAAAAAAATAAAAAATAAATGTAACAAAATTATAAAGATCAAGATAACTCAAGTGAAACTATATAAGAAGACAGCCCAACCCACCCTTTCATGGAAGTAGGAGGTTCAAAGGTGAAACATATTGCACATGTTTTAGGATTTTTTCAATGTGTAGTTCAGTTATGTGGATATTTGCTTAAAAATGCTATTTGTTATTTGGGATTATTCTATGGCAGGAGGATGGGGAAAGTTTCTGAGGATAACTATGACATAAGAAGCAGAAAATAACAATACAAATTTATACTTTTAGAAAATGAAAAGCTTGGTGTCATAAAGAGTTAGGCAGAGTTCCATCTTCACCTATTTTTCCAAATAATTTATATAGAATTGGAACCAGTTGTTCCTTAACTGTTTGATAGAATTCACTTGTGAATCCATCTGTCCCAGATTTTTTTCTTAGGGAGTTCAGTAATGGCTTGTTGAATTTCTTTTCTGAGATAGGGTTATTTAGGTCTTTAATTTCTTCTTCATTTAACCTGGGCAATTTATATCTTTGTAAATATTCATCCATTTCATTTAGATTATCAAATTTATTGGCAAGAGTTGGGCAAAATAATTCCAAATTATTACTTTAATTTCCTCCATATTGGTGGTGAGTTCACCTTTTTTCATTTATGATACTAGCAATTTGATTTTCTTCTTTCTTTTTTTAATCAAATTGACCAGAGGTTTATCAATTTTATTGGTTTTTTCATAAAACCAATTCTTGGTTTTATTTATTAGCTCAATAGTTTCAATTTTATTAATTTCTCCTTTAATTTTTAGAATTTCTAATTTGGTATTTAATTGGGGGTTTTAATTTGTTCTTTAATTTTTAATTGCATATTTAGTTCATTGATTTCCTCTTTCTCTAATTTATTCATATAAGCATTTAAAAATATAATAAATCCCCTGACAGCTGCCTTGAGTGTATCCCATAGGGTTTGGTATGTTGTTTCATTATTGTCATTATCTAGGATAAAATAATTAATTCTTTCTATAATTTATTATTTGATCCACTCATTCTTTAAAATGAGGTTATTTAGTTTCCAATTAGTTTTGGTTCTATATCTCCCTTGCCCAGTATTGCATATGATTTTTATTGCATTATGATCTGAGAAAGATGTATTCACTATTTCTGACTTTCTGCAATTGATTATTAGGTTTTTATGCCCAAATACATGGTCAATTTTTGTGTAAGTGCCATGTACTGCAGAAAAGAAAGTATATTTCTTTCTGTCCCCATTTACTTTCCTCCATAAGTCTATCATATTTAGGTTTTCTAACAATCTATTTACCTCCTTAACTTACTTCTTGTTTATTTTATAGATAGATTTATCTAAGTCTGAGAGCAGGAAGTTGAGGTCTCCCACTAGTAGAGTTTAGCTGTCTATGTCTTCCTGTAACTCCTTCAACTTCACCTCTAAGAATCTGGATGCAATTCCATTGGGTGCATACATATTTAGTATTGAAATTACTTTGTTGTCTATGGTACGTTTTAGGAGGATATAGATTCCTTCCTTATCTCTTTTAATAATATCTATTTTTCCAGATGTTTTATCTGAGATAAGGATTGCTACCCCTGCTTTTTTCACTTCAGCTGAAGCAAAATATATTTTGCTCCAACCTTTTATCTTTACTCTATATGTATCTCTCCGCTTCAGATGAGTTTCTTGTAAGCATCATATTGTAGGATTCTGGTTTTTAATTCACTCTACTATTCACTTATGCTTTAAGGGAGAGTTCATCCCATTCACATTCAAAGTTATAATTACTAACTCTTTATTGTCTTCCATTTTATCTTCCCTCTGTTTGTATTCCCCATCCCCTTTTTCCCTTTATCCATATTACTGGTATTTTGTTTCTGAATACCACCACCTTCAGTGTGTTTGTCCTCCTCTATCCAACCCCCTCCCCTTTTTTCCCCTTTCCCTTTGCCCCTTTTTCCTTCCCTTTCTTCTCTTGATTCTGCCTTTCCTCCCCCTCCCCTTTTAACACTTTAAAGGTAAGATAAGTTTCTTCACTTAACTGAGTTTATGTATGTTATCTTTAAGTCAATCTGATGAGAATAAGATTCAGGTGGTTCTCATCTCCTCCCTTCTTCCCCTCTATTACAAGAAGTCCTTTATACCTCTCAGTGTAATGAGATTTACCCCATTCAGTTTCCTCCATCCTCCCATCTCTTTACTGTCCCCCTTTTTAAGGAGGTATTGTTTTTAAATCATTCTATCTGAGTCACAGAAAGGTCATGAGTGTCCATAACTTATGGCTATTCTCTCTACTAGAATTACAATTATTGAGAGTTATTAGAGTCTTTCTCCCAGGAAAGGATATATCCAATTTCATCTTATTGCCAATACTTAAACCAGGAAGAGTTAAAACAGAGAAAGAAAAATATACCTATCTCCCTGATGAATATAGATGCAAAAAATCTTAAATAAAATCTTAGCAAAATGACTGCAAGTTAAGGATAATACATTATGACCAAGTAGGGTTTATCCCAGGAATGTAGGGTTGGTTCAATATTAGGAAAACTGTCAGTACAATTAATTATACCAATAGCAAACCTATCAGAAATCATATGATTATATCAATAGATGCTGAAAAAACTTCTAATAAAATACAGCATCCATTCCTACTGAAAACATTAGAGAGCATAGGAATAACTGGATTGTTCCTTAGTATAATGAATAGCATCTATCTGAAACCATCAACAAGCATTATATGCAATGGGGATAGGCTAGAGGCATTCCCAATAAGATCAGGGGTGAAACAAGGATGTCCACTATCACCACTACTATTCAATATTGTATTAGAAATGTTAGCTTCATCTGACAAAGAACTCATTTCTAAAATTTACAGAGAACCAAGTCATATTTTTTTTTTAAAAAAAGCCATTCCCCAATTGGCAAATGGTCAAAGGATATGCAAAGGCAATTTACAGATGAGATCAAAGCAATCCATAGTCATATGAAAAATTTCTCTAAATCATTACTTATTAGAGAAATGCAAATTAAAGTTTGTCTGAGGTACCACCTCACACACCTCTCAGATTGGCCAATATGACCAGAAAGGATAGTGATCATTGTTGGAAGGGTTGTGGGAAATCTGGGGCCCTATTACATTATTGATGGAGCTGTGAACTCATCCAAACTTTCTGGAGAGAAATTTGGAACTATGCCCAAAGGGCAACAAAAATATCATACCCTTTGATCCAGAAATATCACTGGGTCTATACTCTGAAGAGATGATGAAAAAGGGTAAAAATATCACTTGTACAAAAATATTCATAGCAGCCCTGTTTGTGGTGGCAAAGAATTGGAAATTAAGTAAATGTCCTTCAATTGGGGAATAGCTTAACAAACTGTGGTATATGTATGTCATGGAACACTATTGTTCTATTAGAAACTAGGAGGGATGGGAATTCAGGGAAGCCTGGAGGGATTTACATGAACTTATGCTGAGTGAGATGAGCAGAACCAGAAAACACTGTACACCCTAACAGCAACATGGGAGTGATGTTCAACCTTGAAGGACTCACTCATTCCATCAGTGAAACAATCAGGGACAATTTGGGGCTGTCTGTGATGGAGAATACCATCTGTATCCAGAGAAAGAACTGTGGAGTTTGAAAAAAGACCAAAGACTATTACCTTTAATTTAGGAAAAAACTATCTTATTGTCTGATCCTGCTATCTCTTATACTTTATGTTTCTTCCTTAAGGATATGATTTCTCTCTCATCACACTCAATTTAGAACAATGTATACCATGGAAACAATGTAAAGACTAACAAATTGCCTTCTGTGGGGGTGGGGGAAGGGAAGTAAGATTAGGGGAAAAGTTGTAAAACTCAAAATAAATAAAATCTTTTTTAAAAAAGAAATGTTAGCTTCAGCAATAAGAGAAGTAAAAGAAATCAAAGGAATTAGAATAGGGAAGGAAGAGACAAAACTCACTTTTGCAGGTGACATGATGGTCTACTAGAGAATCCCAAAAAATCATCTAAAAAACTTTTAGAAACAATTAGCAACTTAAGCAAAGTTGCAGGATATAAAATAAACTCTCATAAATCCTCAACATTTCTATATATGATTAGCAAGATGCAGCAAAAAGAGTTAGAAAGAGAAATCCCATTCAAAGTAATTTCAGACAATATAAAATACCTGGGAGTCTACCTGCCAAGGCAGACTCAGAAACTTTTTGAAAACAGTTACAAAATGCTTCTCACACAAATAAAATCAGACTTAAATAAATAGGCAAATATCAACTTCTCATGGATAGGCTGAGCTAATATAATAACAATGACATTTCTACCAAAATTAAACTACTTGTTTAGTGCCCTACCAATCAAAATTCCAAAAAATTACTTTTGATGAGTTAGAAAAAATTGTAAGTAAATTCATATGGAGAAATAAAAAGTCAAGAATCTTCAGGGATTTTATGGGAAAAAAAAGTGCAAAAGAAGGTGGCTTAGCCCTACCAGATCTAAAATTATATTATAAAGCATCAGTCATCAAAACTGTCTGGTATTGGCTAAGAAATAGAGTGGTGGATCAGTGGAATAGACTAGGTGCAATAGCAGGTAATGACTATAGTAATCTGCTGTTTGATAAACCCAGAGTCTAGCTATTGGGATAAAAACTCTCTCTTAGGGGCAGCTAGGTGGCGTAGTGGATAAAGCACCAGCCTTGGAGTCAGGAGTACCTGGGTTCAAATCCGGTCTCAGACACTTAATAATTACCTGGCTGTGTGGCCTTGGGCAAGACACTTAACCTTATTTGCCTTGCAAAAAAACAAAAAAAAAACCTCTCTCTTCAATAAAACATGTTGGGAAAACTGGAAGTTAGTATGGAAGAAACTTAGATTAGACCAACACCTCACACCCTATACCAAGATAAGATCAAAATGGATAGAGGATCTAGACATAAAAATCAATATTATAAGCAACTAAAAGATCAAGGAATAGTTTACCTGTCAGATCTATGGAAAGGGAAGCAATTTATGACCAAAGAAGAGATGGAGAACCCCATTAAAAATGAACTAGATAATTTTGATTACATTAAATTAAAAAACTTTTACACAGACAAAATCACTGTAACCAAGATTAAAAGAATTTTAGTAGTAAATTGGGAAACAATTTTTATGACTAGGTTTCTGACAAAGGACTCATCTCTAAAATATACAGACAACTGAGTCAAATTTTTTTTAGATTTTTGCAAGGCAAATGGGGTTAAGTGGCTTGCCCAAGGCCACACAGCTAGGTAATTATTAAGTGTCTGAGACCAGATCTGAACCCAGGTACTCCTGACTTCAGGGCCGGTGCTCTATGCACTGCACCATCTAGCCACCCCCAAATTTTTTTTTTAAAAAGACAAGCCATTCCTCAATTGACAAATGGTCAAAGGTTATGCAAAGGCAATTTACAGATGAGGAAATCAAAGCAATCCATAGTCATATGAAAAATTGCTCTAAATCACTAATTTTTAGAGAAATGCAAATTAAAACATCACTGAAGTACCACCTCACACCTTTCAGACTGGCCAATATGACCAGAAATGACAATGATCAGTGTTGGAAGGGTTGTGGGCAATCTGGGACACTAATACTTTGTTGGTGGAGCTGTGAACTCATCCAGCCTTTCTGGAGAGCAATTTGGAATTATGCCCAAAAGGCAAAAAAAAAGTGCATACCCTTTGAGCCAGCAATACTATTACTGGGTCTATACCCTGAAGAGGTTATGAAAAAGGGTAAAAATAGCACCTGTTCAAAAATGTTCATAGCAGCTCTGTTTGTGGTGGCAAAGAAATGGAAACTAAGGGAATGTCCATCAACTGGGGAATGGCTTAACAAACTGTGGTATATGTATGTGATGGAACACTATTGTTATATTAGAAACCAGGAGGGATGGGAATTCAGGGAAGCCTGGAAGGATTTGCATGAACTGATGCTGAGTGAGATGAGCAGAACCAGAAGAACATTGTACACCCTAACAACAACATGGGAGTGATGGTCAACCTTAATGGACTTGCTCATACCAACATGCACAATTTTGGGATATTTGCAATGGAGAATGCCATCTGTATCCCAAGAAAGAATTGTGGAGTTTGAACAAAGACCAAAGATTATTACCTTTAATTTTTTTTTAAAAATTGTCTTTTTATGTAATTCTGCTATATCTCATACTATATGTTTCTTCCTTAAGGATATGATTTCTCTCTCATCACATTCAATTTAGATCAATGCATACTATGGGAATGATGTAAAGACTAACAAACTGCCTTCTGTGGGAGTGGGGGGAGGGAAGCAAGATTGGGGGAGAAATTGTAAAACTCAAAATAAAAAAAACTTTCTAAAATTAAAAAAAAAAATGAAAAGCTTGGAAATCGGTTAACCCCCAAAGGGATTGAATATCTAGAAAAGTGGCAACAAGGTTGCTCAGTGGATAGAGTACCAGCCCTGGAGTCAGGAAGACCAAGCTCTCCCACTGCATCCAGGACCTTCTCTGGGCATCTTGATCCATATTTGGCCATTGGACAAGATTTTCTCCAGAGGAGAAAGTGACTTTGCATTGGAGTGGTCCTCCTCACTCTACTCCAATTCAATTGTAAATCATGGCATCACCTCCATGATGTAATGGTTCTCTTCAAGATTGAAGGAAAAATAACGACAAAGTCTTCACAAACTCCTGATCGTGTGCCTGGAATATGGTAGGTACAATATAAATGATGACTTAGTTATTATTATCATGAAACTAAGGGTATCCATACAACATTGTTGTTTAGTTGTCTGTAGATAAGGGAAAAAACACAAAGCAAAAGAGGCAACTTGAGAACTTGAAATACAGCTAAAGTCACCTTTTCAAGCAACAACTAGACCTTTTGTTTTAAGTTACCATTGCTTCTGGGGGGAGGAAAGAAAGATCCCCCTTTTGCTTTCCCATCCCCCAAGTCAGAGGCAGGGCTAAAATCATCTCAACATATTCAGTAGAGAAGAGAAAGAGAGAGGGCAGAGTCATTCCTCTGAAGGTCTACAGATTCTTCATTTGTATTCCACTCTTTAGGATCCCTTTTGGGTTGTTTTTTGGGGGGCAAAGATACTGACTGGAATGTCTTGACATTTCCTTCTTCAGCTCATTTGACAGATGAGAAAATTAAGGCAATTAGGATTTAGCTACTTGCCCAAGGTCACACTTCTAAGAAGTATCTGAGGGATGGATTTGAACCCAGGTCCTCCTGACTTCAAGACTGACATTCTACCCACTGAACAACCTGGCTGCCCCAAGTTCTATGGAGGGACAGTCATTCCGATTCAACTGCTAATCATATTCAACCATTCTACCCCACTCCCATCATGGAGTACTAGCAGAAGCCCTTTAAGCAAGGCACCAGACATGTGTCTCTGGAAAGAGCCAGGGTGCTAACTCAGCTCCAAGTATGCTCCAAGGGATGGTCCCTGGCCTATCCTCACATTTGCTTAGCTCCATGGGAAGTCAAACCAATAAACATTTATTAAATCTAGTCTAAATTCTAGGGATTCTAAAAAAAAGGTAAAAAATAGTCTAGTCCCCAAGAAGTATCAAGAAGACAGGGGAGGAGATTCCTTCTTTACCTCCCATTACAATGTAGTTCTTTGATTCTTTTTCTCTGTGATATAGTTATCCTTTCCACATGACAGGGTTAGTCACATGGCACCGCAGAATCTGAATTCATATTAAATTTTTTGACTTTCTCTTTGTACCAGAGAAATCTGAATTATTATGGTATTAAAAATAAAATATGTTGATATTACACTATACTATGCATCCATTTAATGCTTTTCTGAGTTTCTAAACTTTTTCTCTGTTGTCTGCTGGTCTTCCCATATGTCCTCAGAGCCTTCAGCAAAACTCCTCCAAAATTACTATTTAACTTCTGATGCTACCCCACAATATATCAAAACCTCAAAGGGCTAAGTCACATTGTGGAAGGTATAACCAAAGTCTGGTCTGGAATTCGGGTTCATAACTACTCATGACCCTTTCAGCAAATGGAAGGATGAACAAAGAGCAGAATAACACGAGATGATCCTATTAGCTGTTATGCAGGGGGGGCAGGGGGTATAAGGAGGAACTGCCCAGAAAGGTATTATCAGCTCATGCCTTAGACCTAAGGGGGTTAACCCAGCAACCAGCTGCCACCATCTTGACCCACTTCCCCTTGGCTATGAGCTGATTAGTCTTCCTTCTGACTGTACCCAACCAGAGTGGATATTGCCCTGTCTGGAGTTCTGTATCTGGGAGCAGTAAAGGGGCACTGACAAGGTGATCCAGACCTGAGAACCATGAATTTTCTGACTCCCCAGCTTGGGACCTGATGGAGCTGTGGTCTGGAGCACTCAGAAATGAGAAAGACTTCTCCCTCCAGGTGAGACTTACAGGGTGACAGTAGGGCTAGCAAGCTCAGCTGGAGACATTGAGAGGAATCCAGGTATCTAGGCATATTGGTCGATTCCCGAATTTTCTTTTGAAAGACCAAGATAAGGGGCAGCTAAGTGGTGCAGGGGATAAAGCACCAATCCTGGAGTCAGGAGGATCTGAGTTCAAATTCAGCCTCAGACACTTAATAATTACCTAGTTGTACGACCTTGAGCAAGTCACTTAACCCCTTGTCTTGCCAAAAAAAAAAGACCAAGATTGACTCTGAGGCGAAAGTCCTAAGGGATGTAGATAAACTTGGGAATGGGATGAAAGATTAGGTCACATAGGGCTAACCAGTCAATCAGAAACCAAAATATTCCCCAGGCATGTAATCCATGATGATCAACAGTCAGCTAAACTTAGAAAAACAGAAGTGCTTCTGATGGTCAAAAGTCCAGGCAGGGAGCAGTTTAAACTAGGAAGGAGAAGCTGGGTAGGCCAAGGACCTCTTACCTTTAGTCTTATTTCCCAATTCTTTGCCTGACAGGTGGAGGTGGAAGTCAGCAATGATTGAATGAGGTCCAAAGATACAGTCCTTTCAAGGGTTGAAGGATTCCTAGAGTGAGCCCTCACTTAAGGACCAGGGGACAGGCCACTACTTCAGTCAGTTTGTTTCCCCCTTCCTGCTTGTCGCCTTCAGTTCCACTGCTAACTCTCCCGACCCTCCCTGTCCTACACCCATCCCTTCACCTTGGTTCAGGACCAGCCTGCCCTGGTGGGTGGGGGGGGGAATGGGACTTGGAACCACATTAAAAAGTACTGACAAGGGGCGGCAGTGTATACAGCACCGGCCCTGGAGCCAGGAGGACCTGAGTTTAAATCCGGCCTCAGACACTTAATAATTACCTAGCTGTGTGACTTAACCCCATTGCCTTGCAAAAACCTAAAAAAAAAAAGAAAAGAAAAGAAAGGAAAGAAGTACTGTCAAGAGGCAGCTAGATGGCGCAGTGGACAGGAGTGCCTAAATTCAAATGTGGCCTCAGACACTTAATAATTACCTAGCTGTGTGACCTTGGGCAAATCACTTAATCCCATTGCCTTACAAAAACCAAATATATATATATATATATATATATATATATATATATATATACATATACATATATATAAAGCATTGACAACATATTCAGGTAAGAAAGCTAAGATTTAAGTAGAGTCAGGCAGCCCAGGTCCCCACAGTCATCTTCTATAAGAGTGCCATCCTTGCCAGCCATCTGTCCCTATCTCTTTCTCTTCTCTGAGGCTTTGTTTATCTTACAGGGAGAGTTGCTACAGAGAAGTAAGACTGGAATATGCCCCACCTCTTCCTTCTGATATAGCAGGAGACCTAACCTAACAAAAGGTATTCCAAATCTTTCCTCTCCCTCCTATGGGTGGGGATGAGTTGGGGTCAGGGAAGTTATGTCCTGGAACGAAACTCGGGGGGTCAGTAGATCCAAGGATCATGTGATCTCGGGGACTTCATGGGGTGGAAAGAAAACAGAGGCTACCCTCTTTCTCCGTCAGCAGACAATAAAGAGCAGACTCTGGAGGCTGGAATGGCCAAGAGGAGGTTGACATGGCACACCTTCCTGCTGACTGCAGTTGTGACGTTTTACCTAAACACAGGTACCAGGATTAGGCTGGTAGCTCCCTTTCCCATAGCCAGCTTTGGGAGGCAAGGGTAGGAGCTCATCCTTTAGGGTTACAGCCACCAGGGCAGTTGGTAAGTGTCTGGAAGGCTAGGGCATAAGACACAGAGTAGGGCCAGACTTCCTCCCTAGAACAGCATTGGGGGGTTACTCCCACCAGGCCCAGGCTCCTAGTTCCAGATTTCAAAGTCACACTTCTATCATGGTTCCTGTATGCTGCCCTATTGATGTGCCATCTAACCAATATCTCAAAAAATAAAATAAAATATATTTCAATATAGGCGGCAGAAGTTTTTCAGCTCATACGATTCAATAGACATTTATTAAGGTTTATTATGTGCAAAGTATTGACAGTTCAAGAGTGGATGAGATGCCTAATGGAGGCTTATAGATTAGGGTCTTTAACCTCTGAGGTCCTTGGAAAGATTTCAGAAACTCATGAACTAGGATGGGGGGAAAAATCACGTCTTTATTTTCACTAACCTCTAACTGAAATGTAGTGCTTCCTTCAGTTACTTAAAAACATTTTTCTGAGAAGGGGTTACCTAGACTTTACCAAACTGCCAAATGGATCCATGACATAGGGTCTGACACATAGTAGGCCTTTAATATATAAAATGAATGACTTATTGATCTACATAAAAAGCTTGAAAACTGATATAGATAGAAGGCTTAGGATAGCTTGAGGACATGCCTACATTTAGGAACAGAACTATGATTAGGAATTATTTAAGCTGGAACAAAACAGCATTGAGAAGACAGATGGAAAATTTACAAGGATAGGAATATGTGGCGGGGACAGAATAACTACTAATATTCTGAGAGAAGAGTGCCTTGACTTTAACCCTTAAAGGATTGGAAGGGAAACCCAGAACCTAGCAATGCCAAACACACAAAGCAAAGGCTGCCCCTGTCCTTAAAAATTTTTTTTTTGAAAAACATATCTTATTATCTAATCTTGTTATCTCTTAGACTTTTTGTCTCTTCCTTAAGGATGTGATTCCTCTCTCATCACACTCAATTTGGATCAATGTACAACATGGAAACAAAGTAAAGACTGACAGATTGCTTTCCATGGGGGGGGGGGAAGTAAGATTGGGGGGAAATTGTAAAACTCAAATAATATTTTTAATAAAAGAAAATTTTGGCAAACAGGATTAAAGGACTTGACTAGGCTCACACAGTTAGTGTCTGAAGCCAAATTTGAACACAGGTCTCCAGGGCCAGCACTCGAATCATTGCATCATCTAACTGTCCCCCTCCTTTTTAAACATTCTAATGGAGAATACAACACACAAGGGGAATGGTGGGCAACCAAGGAGGTTTGGTCCAGAAAGTTACTGCATGGCGAGTGGAGCTGGAGGGGAATAGATTGACATAGTCCATGAAGGAACTAGGGCAGAGTTGAACATGATTCAGAGTTCCAAAAATTTGGGGTTGAGGGAGAAAGGAAGGGACCGTGGAGGAAATTACTAGAGAGTCCAGAGTAAGATGAACTTTTTCCTAAAATAGTGGTCCTAGAGAGGTGGTTACCAGTTGGGAGAGTGCCTCACAAAGGCAGAAGTTTCTCCAGAAAGTATGCTGGATTTCTCTATTCTGGATTAAACGTCCCCATTTTCTTTAATGGACACTCACATGGCATAAACTTCAGGGCTTTCATCATCTCTTCTCTAGATTCCCTCTAGTTTATTAGTAGTCTCTAAACTATACATCAATAATTGAATGCACTACTTCAGATGAAGTCTGACCAGATTATAGAATGGAAGTTCACCTCTGTGTTTTTAGAAACTATACCTCCTTTAATGCTTCCCAAAATCCCCTTGCTTTTTTTTGGCCACCAAATCACAGGTTTGACTAGTATTGAGCTTGTATTCCATTAAAACCTTCACAGGTTTTAGAAAAATTACTGTAGGGCGGCTAGGTGGCATAGTGGATAAAGCACTGACCTTGGAGTCAGGAGTACCTGGGTTCAAATCCGGTCTCAGACACTTAATAATTACCTAGCTGTGTGGCCTTGGGCAAGCCTTGCAAAAACGTAAAAAAAAAAAAAAAAAAAAAAAATTACTGTCCAGAGGACAGAAGGTTTTCCCCATCTTGTCTTTATAAGCTGATTCTTTGAACCTAACTGTAAGACTTTATATTTTTCCCTTTTGAATTTCATAATTAGTCATCAGGAATGGAGAAAGCCCTTTCTATGTGCCAGACCTTATGCTAAGCACTGGGAAAACAAAGAAAAGCAAAAATACAGTCTCCTCAAGAAGCAAGGGGGCAAAATGCAAAAGAAAGTAGGTATCCAATGTAAATAGAAAATAATCTTAGAAGGAGAGCACGAGCAGTGGAGGAGTACAGGAATGGCCTCCTGCAAAAGGTGAGATTTGCATTGAATCTTCAAAGGAAGTTGGGGAAGCCACTAGAAGAGGAAAAAAAACATTCAGGCATGAGAGGACAGTTGGTGAAAGCCAGAGTCAAGAGTTGGAATGTCAACTGTGAGGAAAAGCAAATTGGCCTGGGTAACTGGGTCACAGAATGGATAGGGTGGGCCTATCCTCCCTGAGTTCAAATCTGGCCTCAGATACTAAATGTGTGACCTTAGCAAGTCACTTAACCCTATCTACCTCAGTTTCCTCATCTGGTAAATGAGCTGGAGAAGGAAATGGTAAAAACCAGTATCTTTGTTAAGAAAATCCCAAATAGTGCTCATTTAGCAGCATATATACTAAAATTGGAATGATACAGAAAAGATTAGCATGGCCCCTGCACAAGGATGACACAAATTTGTGAAGAAATGTCATGAAGAAACAGGCACTAAAAAAATAACTGAAAAACGACAAAAGCGTAAGAAGATGACAAAAGCAGTAAAGGCTTTTAACACTAAAATAGAAAAATTTATACTTGATTCTAGATATAATAGGAAGCCATTGTAGTTTAATATATAGGAGGAGTAATGTGGTCAAATGCATACTTTAGGAAAATCATTTGATTGGTGAGTTGGTAATGGGTGAAAAGGAGAGAGATTTGAGGAAGGAAAATCAACCAGAAGACTATGGCATGTGGTGGTGGGAGTATCTGTGAGTAGGAGAACAGGAACCGTATGTTGGAGATGTTGTCTTCATAATGGCAAGAACTGTCAAGAGAAGGTAGTAGCTGATTGAGACAGGTTTGGCCCAGTGTTCTAGACCTGAAAGATCTTTTTGCATCTTATTTTGTAATCCAGTGTGTCATCTACTCTTAGATTTGTGTCATCTGCAAATTGGATAAGCATGTCGTCTTTGTCTCTATCCAAATCCTTGAAAAAAAAAAAAGTTAAGTAGCAAGGTTCAAGTATAGTTCCCTGAGGTCTAATGCTGCTCCTTTATGCTTGAAGATCACAGTCTCAAGGAGGTAGTGCCATGACAAGCACATGACTTGGACTTGAGTGAGGGGGATACTGCTAAGTCACCAGCCTCACCTTCTCCTCCAGAGCCATCTGGGTCCAGTGGCCAGATAGGAATCAGGGCACCTGGAGATGACCCTGGATGAGGTGCAGTGGAGGTTAAGTGACTTGTCAGACAACTAGTAAGAATCAAATGTCTGAGGCTGGATTCAAACTCCCATACTCCTGACTCCAAGGTCAGTGCATTATCCACTGTACCACCTAGCTGCCCCAGAGCTACTGTCAAGTTGACCATTAATAATTAGTTATTCTAATGCAGTCATCCAGCCAATTTTGAATCCTTCTAATTGTGTTACTATCTAGTCTGCAACTTTCTATCTTTTTTTCTTTCTTTTTTCTTATTATTTTTAAGGCAATGGGGTTAAGTGACCCGCCCAAGATGACACAGCTAAGCAATTATAAAGTGTCTGAGGTTGGATCTGAATTCAGGTCCTCCTGATTCAAGAGCCGGTTCTTTACCCATTGTGCCACTTAACTGCTCCCTTTCTATCTTTTTCAAAAGAAAAGTTAAATATACTTTATTACATCTTTTGCTAAAATCTAGGTTGTAGTGTTCAATCATGTCTAATTCTCCCTGACTCCATTTGGAGTTTTCTTGGCAAAGATACTGGAATCGTTTGCCGTTCATTTGACATATAGGGGAAACTGAGAAATACAGGGTTAAGTGACTTGATCAGGGTCACATAGCTAGTAAGTATTTGAGATCATATTTGAACTCAGGAAAATGAGTTTTCTTTACTCCAGGCCTGTCATGCTATTTACTGTACTATTGCCCCCCCCAATCTAGATAAACTATATCTATTAAAGGGAGGCAGAGGCAAAGGGCACCATGCTGAAGGGATCCTAGTGGTAGTTCTTAAGGGTATTTGTGCCATGTGGCTACCCAGTACATTGGAGGACTACAGAGGGGATGACAATTCATTTGGGGAGGGAGAGCCAATGATGTAAACACCTTGGTCCTAAGTCCCTTTCACCCTGTATTAGGTACAGGTCTGTTTAGGAGGTAGCATAGTAGTCAGAGGAAGACCAGTTAGAGGAGGAGGAGGAGGAAGAGAACATTAGAGTCTCATGAAAGCTTAGGGAGAAGAGTATTTCAAAAGGGAAGAAGTGGTTAGTATTGTCAAATATTACAGAAAGTTTCAAGAGAAGGTGGTTGAATCTGAGAATTAAGACATCATTGGTACAGTTTATGACCAAGGAAGCGGTGGAGAACATCATTAAAAATAAACTAGATAATTTTGATTACATTAAATTGAAAAGCTTTTGCACAGACAAAACCACTGTTACCAAGATTAAAAGAAATGTAGTAAACTGGGAAACAATTTTTACAACTAGTATTTCTGATAAAGGACTCATTTCTAAAATATACACAGAACTGAGTCAAATTTTCAAAAAAAAAAGCCATTCCCCAATTGACAAATGGTCATATGCAAAGTCAATTTACAGATGAGGAAATAAAAGCAATCCATAGCCATATGAAAAATTGCTCTAAATAATTACTTATTAGAGAAATGCAAATTAAAGCATCCCTGAGGTACCACTTCATACCTCTCAGACTGGCCAATATGACCAGAAAGGACAATGATCATTGTTGGAAGGGATGTGGGAAATCTGGGATACTATTACACTGTTGGTGGAGCTGTGAACTCATCCAACCTTTCTGGTGAGCAATTTGTAATTGTGCCCAAAGGGCAATAAAAATGTACATACCCTTTGATCCATCAATACCACTACTGGGTCTATACCCTGAAGAGATGATGAAAAAGGGTAAAAACATCACTTGTACAAAAATATTCATAGCAGCCCTGTTTGTGGTGGCAAAGAATTGGAAATCAAGTGAATGTCCTATTGGGGAATGGCTTAAACTGTGGTATATGTATGTCGTGGAACATTACTGTTCTATTAGAAACCAGGAGGGATGGGAATTCAGAGAAGCCTGGAGGGATTTGCATGAACCAATGATGAGTGAGATGAGCAGAACCACAAAAACACTGTACACCCTAACAGCAACATGGGGTGATGATCAACCTTGATGGACTTGTTCATTCCATCAGTGCAACAATCAGGGACAGTTTGGGGGTATCTGTGATGGAGGATACCATCTGTATCCGGAGAAAGAACTGTGGAGTTTGAACAAAGACCAAAGACTTATTACCTTTAACTTAGGGGGGGAAAAAGATGTTATCTTATTATGTAATTTTGCTATCTCTCTTACACTTTATTTTTCTTTCTTAAGGATATGATTTCTCTCTCATCACATCCAGCTTAGATCAATGTAAACCATGGAAACAATGTAAAGACTAATAGACTGCCTTCTGTGGGGGTAGGGGGAGGGAAGCAAGATTAGGGAAAAATTGTAAAACTCAAAATAAATAAAATCTTTCTAAGTTAAAAAAAAAAGACATCATTGGTGACCTTTAAATTTCAGTAGTCTTGGGGCGGCTAGGTGGCGTAGTGGATAAAGCACCAGCCTTGGAGTCAGGAGTACCTGGGTTCAAATCTGGTCTCAGACACTTAGTAATTACCTAGCTGTGTGGCCTTGGGCAAGCCACTTAACCCCATTTGCCTTGCAAAAACCTAAAAAAAAAAAATTTCAGTAGTCTGGCAGAGGTTCCTATTGAGGCTCTCAACACTTATGTCTCTCAATAAACTAGCTCCAGTTGGTGCAGATCAGTGCATAAAGGGCAGCAACATCTTCGCAGAGATCCCAGAAAACAGCCCCAATGGTTCCTTCGTAGCCAGTCTGACAGGGTTTGGGGACCCACTGACCAGCAGCTTGCAGCTCTGTCTAAGTGGTGCTGATGCCCACTGGTTCTACCTAGAAGGGAAGACAATTCATCTGAATGTTTCCACAGAGAAGACCCTGGACCGAGAGGTGTGGGCAGACTCTGGGGAAGGTCTGGGGCATGGGAGGAGAGCTCTAAGGGGAAGTAGGGGTTCAGGGACCAGGGTTAGAAAGGGCTATATATTTAGTGTAAATTAATGGAAAGAGTGGAGCTTCAGTTTCATCTACCACAGATAGGCTGTGTGCCCTTGTGCAAATCAATTCATTTTTCAATATACTAAGTAACTCAAGTAGATGTGGAAACCTGAACAAATTAACCTCTCCATTTTACAAGTTTCAGAGAATTGAAGGAGTTTCCTCCCTAAGACAAGCTCTTTCCTACACTGATGGAATCAGATCTAGTATGAAAACAGAATAAGGCTCAGAGTCTGGAAACCTGGAATCTAAATCCAGATTTACTACTATTTGATTCTATAACTGGGCAAGTCATTCCCCTCCTTCTCTGGGCTTCAGTTTCTTCATCTGTAAAATGAAACAGTTTACACCAGCCCTGGAGTCAGGAGTACCTGGGTTCAAATCCGGTCTCAGACACTTAATAATTACCTAGCTGTGTGGCCTTGGGCAAGCCGCTTAACCCTATTTGCCTTGCAAAAAAAAAAAAACTAAAAAAAAAATGAGACAGTGTAATTGAATGATTATGGTGACCATGATAAACAAAACTGGATATAGCAATTGTAGAAAGCTTGTTATCTCAGCCCTCTGTCTAGAGAACTCAGGCCAGGAAGACAATGGCACACCCTCCTTTCCTAGCAACGGAATTGGATTCGGTCTCCCCTTGGTAACCTGTCAGTGCCCCTGGGACCATGGTGACAGTGGCAGTGAGGAAATAGTCTCCAGTAAAGTGACTTGTGGTGCCGAAGATAACAACAACAGTAACAACTGGCATTTATATAGCACTTTGAGGTTTATAAAACACTTTAAATACATGATTTCATTTGAGTACTCATTTCTTTTTTATTTTATTTAATTATTATTAGTTTATGCATAAGGAAATAGAGGCTAAGAGATTACTTTGTCCAGATTTACACAGCTAGTAGGTTTCTGAGATAGTATTTGAACTTGAATTCCTGACTTAAATCTTGTTTTCTGGAAGTCTACCTGTAGGAGGTGGGTGGGAAGTGGGCAGTGAGTGGTGAGTGAAGGATGTCATGTGAACAATGGTATCTGCTCATAATGACATTGGGTAGGCTGGTCAAAGTCTATTGTCTCTGATAGCTTCTGTGGCAATGCTACCATCTTTAATTCTCCCAGAGGTAGGTGGTCCTTGGGGATGGGATCAAATGTGGTCCCAATAGCGTAAAACTGCATTAAGACTTGGGAGACATTCTGTGTTACTTCAGCTGATCTTTTGAGTTTCTCTGAGGAAGATAAACTTCCCAGATTCTGTCCATGGGGATGCCTACCTTGCCTAGGCCATTTGGACCTCCATATTTTTGGGTAATACTAGTGAACATAGAAAGACATTATCTGGTCCTAGATTCTGCTTGTTCTTCCCAGAGGTTCCCAAGCTGCCCTCAAGGCAACTTTGTCCAAAATACTTTGGATAGCTTAGGCTGAAGGGAAGCCAAGACTAACATCTGCTTCCCTGTCCAACCCCATAGGCCTTGAATCCTCCTGTTCTGGTAGTGACCTTGTTCTGTTCTGAAGACGGCCTCCCCACGGTAAGCCAATCACCTCCTCTTGTATCCCAGCCCCATCCGAAGCATGGGTGGACTTCCTTTTACATTCATGTCTTTCTCTTCAATCTCCCCACCCACCAGGTAGAGTACAGGGTCATTATACAGGTGCTCAATGAGAATGATCACCGGCCCCACTTCCAAGAAGAACCCTTCATTACCCAGAACATTAGTGAGGTAAGGCCTGGACTGGGAAGGAGGCTAAAGAGACATTTGGGGTGGTGGGGTGATGACAATTAGGGTTTGGATATAGGAGGGTGTAGTTGGGAGGAAAGAAACTTTAAGAGAGTTTATAGCTATTGGTAAGGCATACCCAGGGCTCATTCTTCTTTCTTCCCAGCTGGCAGCCCTTCACTCTGTGGTATTTACAACAAAGGCTGAAGATGGTGATGGGGATTCCCTTGTGTACTCCATAGATGACACTTATGTGAGTCTGCAAAGAAACTGGAAGGTCAAAGGGTTGAGGTTCAGGGCATAGTGATGGTTCTCCAGAGGGACCCCATTGACACTCATGAATCGATCCATAGACTTTATGGTCAGCCTTCTCCAAATTCCATTCAGAATTTCATGAAAGAATCTCAGGATTCCCAAGGGGGTCTTTGGGAAAAAGGAAGAAAAGAAAATCATTGAATCATAAGTTTAGAATTGCTAAAAGTTTTAGAGGCTATCTACACCATAGCCATGACTTCTGAATTGAGTTGTGGCCACCAAAATAGAAAAGCCCCCCAAGCCACTGACTTTAACTCTCTGACTTTTTATCATTTCAGCCTGATGCTATGCACTTCAGAATTGACCTACCCAACAGTGGGAGGGTGGTCCTGTCACAACCATTGGACTTTGAGGTCAAACGCCAACTTGAAGTGGTGATCCATGCCATGGTATAAGGCACAGGACATACATCTGTGATCTAGGAACCCATAATTCTATGATCCAGGCAGCCCACCTCTTCCTTCCAAGGAGAGAACTGAAAACCCCAGAGGAAAGAGGGTAGACTGCAGGCATTTCCCTCAGCAGACCTAATCGCACTTGGATGTCCATTTCCTCTGGCTGCTGCCACCAATCCCTTTTCTGATTTCTCTCTCTTAAAGGTTCATGTCCCAGCTGGTCTCTGTTCCTCCTTATAAGATCAGGGCTAGAGATCTCAGAACAAATTCCCCACCCCCACCCCTAAGTTGCTAATTCAATTGAAGGATTCATAGGAGGCAAGGGTGGTCATTTGATTATCCCTCTGGAACTGTGTAGCAATGGTGCTTGACCCCAAATATTGATCATGGGTTGGGGGGGGAGGAATGCTTAGGGCTCTCTTGGTTGTTTCCTGGGTACCTTGGAGGATTCTGCCCTTTCAGGAGATGGGCACCTGCTTACCTAACTCACCTTAGAATAGAAAAATTGTCGTAACAATAATGGTAATAGCTACACTCATGTGACATTTTAAGATTCACAAAGCACTTTATATAGATTTCTCATTTTTTGACCCTATGAGGTAGGTACTATTTTTAACCCCATTTTACAGATAAGGAAACTGAAAGTGAGAGAAGTTAAGTGACTTGCCATTGGTCACCTCGCTAGGTAAACTGGAGTAGGATTTGAATTCATGTATTTCTGACTCCAGGTCCAGCAGCCCTTGTTGGCAATGAGAATAGTTTGCTCTTCAGGTTGGGGTCTGTGTCTTGGGTGAGGGTCTGGGCTGACCTTGATCTCTCCCAACAGGAGATGAGTACCAGAGAACAATACAAATGCACCACCACTGTCCATATCAGTGTCTTGGATGGGGATGACCAGTACCCTAGCTTCCTGCCCTGTCACTCCTTGGGTTCTCAGAACTCCCATGTCTGTCTAAGCCCTGTTTATACAGCCAATATCACAGAGGGAGATATCCCGGTGAGTTCCCTAACTCTTGGAACAGTTGTGTTGGAATCCAAACTCTGGGAATCTAAAGAGGTTAAAGCAATCTGTACCGAGTAATACCAGTAATTTCCAAAACAGCAGTTTCCAGGGGGAAAGAGCAAAGTGGGGATGTAATAAGGAGATAGGGAGGGGGGAGATAGAAGTACCATTTACTATCTTTTCCCCAAAAAGATTCCAGGTCACTGGGAAAATATCCAAAAATGTGTTCCCATAATTCCCTTCTCTAATTAGGTTCTCTATTCTTCAATTAAGCATCTGATGGGAATTCAAAGTTATTCTTAAATAAACAGTCTCTGCCTTCTGAGAGCTTACAATCTACTAGGGAGACCATTATGTGTATACAAATAAAATTGATACAAGATAAAATGGGCAAAGGAGAGCTCTGGACGAAGTGTAACAAGAAAACTTAAGGACAGACATGACTACTTCTCAATAGGGGTGATTAGGGAAGGCACAGAGAGGCAGGTGAGGCCTGAGCTCAGTCTTCTTGGGGTTCCATGTAAAGGTTAAAATTGGGTAAAGTATTGAGGAATAAGAAAAGGTAAGGAACCTCTAGAACATTACAGTAATAATAAAAGATAATATTTACATTATATATATTATCTCATTTGATCTTCATCATAATGCAATGGGGAATACTCCTTAGATAAGATTCTTGGTTATTCCAATCTATCCCAGGCTGGAGTGTGAGGTGAGCCTTTAATGAGCCTTGGACCTTCTCCCCTCTCCAGGAAGGGCCTTTACACTTTCAGCCTGGGGCTATCTATGCAGAGGATAGAGACCATGACCTCAAGGCTGCTATCTTCTATTCCATTCTTACAGGTATGGGACAATGGCCCCCCCCCCAGAAGGGACTAACCCTCCAAAAAAAAAAAACCAAAAACAACCTCAGGCTCTAGCCTTTGATCTCTAGTCTCCATTCATACAAACTACGCTTCCTCCTGTCTTCTAATGGGGTTAGAGGTCAGAAATCATCAAAGTTACTTTCAGAAAATGATAGTAGTGGAAAGAGTGCAAGATTAAGAGCCAATCTATGATCAAATCTTTATTATGCTTTTGACCTTGGATAAGTCCCTCTGCCTTTCTCAATGTCCTCATCTAAAAAAAATGAGATGATTGAACTAAATCGGTGATCTTTAACCTAAGGTCTGTGGATTTTGTTTTTGTTTTTGTTGTAATATTTTATTCACTGTATTCCAATTGATTTCCTTTGAAATCTTGCATATTATACTTTATGCGTTTATTCTAAAAAGGGGTGCAGAGCTTAACAGACTCCCAAAGGGTTTCATGACAACAAAAAGTTAAGAACCCTTAGAAACGAAGAAACTAAGATCTCTTTAATTATCCAGTGTCTGATGCATACTGGAAAGGGAACTTCCAGAATAATTTTGAAATGCATCTCTCTGGAATCAGACAGAGAGCAGATTAGGAAGGAAGAGGGTCACTGGGCAAATATCCAAAGACATGTTCCCATAATTCACTCCTCTAATTAGGTTCTCTATTCTTCTATTAAGCATTTGGTGAGAATTCAAAGATATTCTTCCGTCAACAAAGAGGGATTGGGCCAGCAGGGCTAGGATATTCCCTTGCCTGTTTTCTTCTCATAGGAAACCTCATAGGCCTACTCTTCAGGGAAGCTAAGTAAGGTTATTTAAACAGTGAAGAGAGTAAGGAGTAGGAGGCCAGGTAGAAATGAAATGAAGACTTCACCTGATCATTTTAATTTGCAGGGGCAGATGATGACCGTTTTCATATGGATAATACCACAGGGGCCCTAACCATGCAAAAAGAGGCCCCCAGCAGTCAACTCATATCTGCCTTCCACCTCACTGTAATGGTAAGGCCAATAAAGAGAAACAAAGACAGCAGTCTGGGGCCTTTCTGTTAGCTTGAGGAAACCCCTACATAGCTCTGGGTTACTCCAATCCCTGAAAACAGAGGGAAAAGAAGCTGTCATCTTCCGGACTGTACAGAGAAGGGAGGGAATGGTAATGATAACTATTTATATAGAGATTTCAGCTCTGATCCTTCTTCCACCCAAGCTTGGACAGTTTTGTGGAGGGGCAGCCCTGTACGGCTGCTTACAAGAAGAAAGATGGGGAGAGAGATGTGATTCCTGATTGACAGAGAGAATAAGTGAAATGCTTAAAAACTGGGTAGGAGATTCACTTTATTTTTTTTTTTGAGGCAATCAGGATTAAGTGACTTGCCCAAGGTTGTACCGCTAGTGAATGACTGAGGCTGAATTAGAATTTAGCTCTATCAACAAGCTGCCCCAGGAATTCACTTTAGACTCTTGCAAGACTTGGGAGTCTTTGGAGACAGGTGTGGAGAGATGAGCTTTAGAGAGGCAGTAAAGTGAGAAGAGCTTTTGGATGGGAGCCCTCAAGTTCAAGAACAGTGACTAATCCTGTCTACAGCTCCAAGGGCTCCCTGCCTTTCTCTTGCCCTCCTCCTGGGGTTCTTTTCTCCATATATGTCTCCAAAATCTCTCTCCCATGTCTCTGAAACAAACCAAATAAGTCCTGACCACAGATACATAGTCTCCTCCTGAATCTTCTCTAGCTGTCGGTATTACTGCTCTCAGTATAGGATGATTTTTTTTCCCCTCTTTGCAAAACTACCCTGGGTGTTGGCAGATGCAGTTACATGGATTTACAAAGGGCTTTCTTCATAGTAATCCAGTGAGGGAAATAGTTCAGTTTTTATTATTCCATTTTACAACAGAGAAGATTGAGGATTAGAAAGGTTAAGAGATTTGCCTGGTTGTCACACAACTAATTCTAGGAAAAAACTAGAAGCAGCCTTTTGCCTGATGAGGCTATACTGTTTGAAGGCTGTTGTCATGGATTGTGGAGGTGGGTTGGGAGGGGAGAGAGAGGAGATGGGTTGAGAAAGCATTGTGCTGGAGTAGAAAGACTTCTGTTTGATAGAGTTAGAATCCTATGACCTTGGACAAGTCACTTAACCTCCACAGTTTATTTAACTTCCTCATCTCAAAAATGAAAGTTGGATTAAATAATTTCTAAGAATCCTCCCAACTCTAAAATCTCCAACTCTAAAAACTGATTTTGTGGCCTTGAAGTATCAGAATAGTTGAACCCATTGGATCTTATTAGGAGATGGTTAGAAAAATGATAGGGTTTTTTTTTGTTTGTTTCATTTTTTTTGTTGTTGTTTTTTGCATTTCTGAGCCAAAAACTCAACTGCACTGTTTAGCATAAGGAAGCAAATCTAAATCTTGACTTTGGGCTAAGATCTCTAGGTTACAATCCCCTCTCCATGCTTCAATTATCCCCTCTATGAGGTGTCACTTGATAAACAGATGCATGGGAATCATTACTATCAATCTTACTTATACAAGAGGAAGACAATAGAACTACAGGAACTCTAGGGACCAGTGCACTCCATCCTGTAAGGAGATGGCACTTCCTTCAGCAGGCTGGGTTTTTTACTCTTTTCTTTAAAATAAAAAAAATATATATATCAAGTATTTTTCTCTCTATTTCACTCTCCCTCTCCTCCCCCATTCCATCACTGGAAAAAAAAAAACCCAAACCCCCAAAACAGACCAAATTTTAAAAAAAACCTATTAAACATATAAGCATAGTCAAACCAAACAAATTCCCATAATGGCAGTGTCCAAAAATGTATATCTCAATCTGCATATTTGTCCAACACCTGTCAGGAGAAGGGTAGCATTCTTTTATCAATGGTCCTCTATATGGATCAGATTTTTAAGGTTTTTGGAATTGTTTACTTTTGCAATGTTGATGTTATAGTATAAAATTATTTCACCTATTTCACACTGCATTAATCCAGCAATATAAATCTTTGTAGGTTTCTCCTCTTCTTTTTCTTCTTTCTCTTTTTTCTTTTTCCCCATATTCTTTATTCTCTCCTTCCCTTCTTCTTCTTCTTTCTTCTTCTTCTGCTTCTTCTTTTCTTCTTCTTCCTCCTTCTTCCTCCTCCCTCCTCCCCTCCTCCTCCTTCTTCTCCCTTCTCTCTTCTTTCTCTTTTTCTTTTCTTCAGAAAAACCAGTTTATTTATCTTTACCCTAGGAAAGGAGCCTCATGGTAATTGTGAGAAAAAAATTAGCAGTTTCTCTTTGGGCCCTTTTGAATTTAGAGCTATACCTGATATTCTTTCCCTTTCTCATATTCCTACAGGCAGCCCAGGTGAATGACCCCAGAAAATACGCTGTAGCAGAGGTGCTGGTGAGGGTACTGGCTGCAAATCACCACCCACCCCACTTCTCCCTGCCCCATCATACGGCCTTTGTGTTTGAGGGTCCAGACACTGCAACCCTCCTGGTCACCTATGGTGGGCAGGTCCTTTCTCTCAATGCAATGGACCCTGACTTCCCCAATGTGAGTTATAACCCTTCCCCTTTCCCCAAAGTTTGGGGCCATCTGTGGGTATGTGGGATATTTCTCTTTCCAATCCTTGAAGAACTCTACAGAGGAGGATATACATATCTAAATCATGGCCAACCAAAGCGGGGGGCGGGGGGGGGGGGGAGATGGCATCAATCAATTCACAAGTCTTTCTTAAACTCTTTGCTGTTCTAGGAACTTCCTGTTCTTCTATCTGGCTATCCTCATACCTGAGATTCTGTCCCTTCCTAATCTCCAGCCCCTGGCATCCTTGGCTTCCTTCAAGTCCCAGCTAAAATCCCACTTTTCCTGATGCTACTGTCTCCCTCCTATAGATTGTTTCCTATTTGTCCTGTAAATATTTTCTTTTACATAGTTGTTATTATATTGTCCCCTCCTTAGACTCTGAACTCCTTGAAAGAAAAACTATCTTTTGTCTTTCTTATTTTTCTTTAATGGGTGCCAAATGAGTATTTATTGACTGACTAATAATTGGCTAAGAGCTGTTTTAAGATACAAAGAAAGATAAAAATAGTCCTTATCTTCAAAGAGTTTACATTCTGGGGGCAGCTAGGTGGTGCAATAGATAGAGCACCAGTGCTGGAGTCAGGAGGACCTGAGTTCAAATTTGACTTCAGACAATAATGACCTAGCTGTGTGACCTTGGGCAAGTCACTTAACCCCACTGCCTTGAACAAAAGCTAAAAAAAAGAGTTTACATTCTAATAGCAGAAACAATGTGTTAATAATTAGTTATATACAGTACAAGATACATACAGAATAGAGGAATGTAATCTTGAAAGAGAAGGTACTAGCAGCTCTCAGGAACAGGGAAATGCCTCCAACAGGAGGAAACATTTGAGCTAATTTTTGAAGGAAGTCAGAATTCTAAGAGAGGGAGGTGAGAAGGAGAGCATCACTGTTCCAAGGATTAAGGATTTCAGGTGAAAAACACTGGCAAAACCCTAATATAGGTACCTCCAATGGGGAATGAGGAGAGAAAGTCTTGGGTAAGGCTCCAGTTGAGTGTGGAATTATGGGACACAGAGAGAGAGAGAGAGAGAGAGAGAGAGAGAGAGAGAGAGAAACGTCAGCTGCCTACCTCCTGGATACATCTAGTACCTACCCCAACAGGGAGTTAACCCAAACCTTTGGTACAAGCTTGTGCTCGAAGGCAACCACTCTCAGCTCTTCTCCATCACAAGGGATGGACTACTCCTAGCTAAGCCAAACCAGCTCCAGGCACAAAAGACATATTTCCTACAGGTAAAAGACCCTTCCCCAAGGCCAAGTCTTCTTCTGATCCTAGACACTAATTCGCTGTTCTCAGTCTCCCCCACCACCACCACCACCACCTTTTTTCAGAACTTCCTTCCTGGATCTTCTGACTTGTAGTTGCAGCTAAGTATAACTCCCTTGTCATGAGAGGCTGGGAGCCAGGATGCCTGGCTTCACTTCCCAAATTGACTCTGTTAGGCAATCTTGGGTAACTTCTATGGTTCCACAACAAAAAAAAAAAAAAAGTGACTTCTTTTTACTGAGTGTGGGGTGGCTGGGGGAAGAATTAGGAGAAGAAGAGACAATTAGTTGGAACATCCCTGGTTAACTCTTTCATGACTGAACCAGATGCTTTCTAATCTGTTTTTCCCTCCCTGATATCCCTGGTCTGATTCTAGGTGATTGCCCAGGATGGGGAATCTGGGGAGGTGGCCAATACCACTGTTGGTGTGGAGGTGCTATCCTTGGGTCAGGCAGGTAACAGCAAAGTCCTAGTAAGGGGGAGGTAGATAGTAGGAGGATGGAAGGCATTGATCTCATATGCTTTTTTAAAATGTTTATTTATTTTTCCAATTACATGCAAAAATGGTTTTCAAAAATCATTTTTGTAAGATTTTGAGTTTCACACTTTTCTCCCTCCTTCCCTTTCCTCCCCTGTTAGAGAGCAGTCTAATATAGGTTTATATATGTATAGTTATGTTAAGCATATTTTCATATTAATCATGTAGTAAAAAGAAGATATTGTTCTCAAGTCTTATTCAAATAAGATGGGTGATCCCTGAGAGGTGGATGAGTGGGGCACGCCCTTATTCCATCTTCTTCCTCACAGTTCCTCCAGATCCTTCAACATTATCATCACCCCCTAGTGTGTCCGACAGGGTGATAATTGTGGGAAGCCTGTCCTTGGCAGTACTGTTTCTAGCGACCGGATTTGGTCTGGGTATTTGGACCCTGAAAAAGTGGCGGCAGCACCAGGAGTCCTCCAAGCAGACGGCATTGGCTGATGAGAAGCATCCCAATGTGGTGAGTGGGCAAGTCTCCTGGACCTCTCATGCTGACCTTTGATTTTTCCTGACCTCTGACCCTTCTCCTGAGCCTCTCAATTCAAGATTGTAAGAGTATAGAATGTGGACCTGGAAGGGACTTGGAGATCTTGTTCAATCCTTTCATTGTACAAAGGAGTAAAACTAGAGAAATGAGGTAATTTGCCCAAGATCAGTCACATAGCCAATAAAACAATGGTCCAGAATGTGAACATAGGTCCCCCAACTCTAAATTTAGGGCCCTTTCTGCTGCACCACAGTTCCTCTCTTTCAAAGAGCCTTGGAGAAGTCCTTATTAGTAAAGACAAATGGAAAGTGTGGAGTCACTTAACTTGGAGTCATATTACTTGAGACTGAATCATGTCTCTGCTACTTATTCCCTGTGACCACTGAGCCCTAGTTTCTTCATCTCTAAGGTGTCTTTTAACCTTAAATGCTATGAATGTACAGATAAACAGAAGTGAAGGGCCAGAAGGAAAGCAGGCTAGAAGCTTCTCTAGTCCCCGGAAACTGGGCTATGAAGCACTCCCCAGTCACATATATGGGGAAACCATGGAGATGCCTATTGTCTCTCAATCCAGATGGGGAAAACATGAAATAGGTCTCTCCTGAAGCATCCAAGAATAGCAAAAACCTGCTGAAGAGCCCCCCCCCAAGGTTTGTAAAACCTGAAGGCTTCTATCATCTTATGGTAGCCCACAAGAAGATAAATGATCCAAAAGACCATTGATAGGAATGATGATATCCCAGATGAGATCAGTCAATGACAAAGTCCCTATCCTTTCTCCCTTTTAGCTACTGATATCTCAGAGACTACAGGACCAGGTAAGTGACTCAGTGGAGTTTATCTTCCCTGGACTCTAAGCTCATTCAGGCCTTGAGCTAACTGTCTAGTCATTTCCACTTGACAGAGGCAACACTAGACTGATAGACATCCATCGTCTTACCCTAACCTAGTTCCATCACCTCTTTAGCCTTCTCAGAATACCGACCTCCTGGCTTTTCTCTATCCCCAGCATCCTAAGGATCTCATTTCCCTATCCCCTCCCAGTCATTCCGGAGGCAGGAAAGGGGGGGCCAGGGACTTATCTCACCTTCCTAGAAGGAAAATGACTAGATTACAGAGAGGACTATCAGACAAACTCCACTGGAGAAGAACATCCCACCACATTTGTTTTCTACTTATCTGTTTTACCACTCCCAAGCCTTGGTTGCTCCCAACAGGTACTCAAAAGATTCTTCCCTAAGAAAGCTTCAGAATCATTTCCCCAAATCTACTCCTTTCAAGGCTGAGAGAGAATACTCTCCCAAGCCTCCACTTTCCTAATCAATCAACCAATCAAGCTGAGTTTTCAAGGAAATAATGACTCCTAAGAGGTAGTGATAAGGTGAGAGTGCATCATAACCTCTATGTGCTATATAAATATGATATCAAACAACAACAATGGTGGAAAGAACCCTGAACTGGGACTTTGAACTGGGTTCTAGATCTAGCTGTGCCACGAATTAGCTGTGAGCTTGGGCAAGTTCTTGGAACCTCTCAGTTTCCTCACCTATTATATGGAAATGATGATGCCTGCTTCATAAGGCTTGTGATGCTATCTAAAGGGAAAGAACACTTATCATATGCCAAATATTAGAGGTGTTTAGCACAATTATAATAGAAGGTACTTGATAAATTGATTTAAACAAGAATTGAAGAGGTTAAATCTTACTTCCCAGGAAAACCTTTGTTAGGCCCATACCCATGATTCCATTTGATCCAAAATAAAAATCTTTTTGCGATTTAGGCAAGATGAGGTGGAAATCAACCAACAACCCCAAGAAGAACTTCAAACCTCTGGGATCCCAGGAAGGGAGACAATTGATACAGTAACCTGCTAGTTATACCTGGTTTAGGAGTTAAGAGCAGCAGACAAATAGGTGCATAGGTTCCTGTCTCATTTGATATAGAAAGCTTGGACCATCTTTGTGCCTCAGTTGCTGCCTCTGGGGATTGCAGGTCCCACCACGGGTGAGAAGGGAAGCTGAGATTCTGGTTCTGGGGTTACTCTTATGATGGACCATACTGCAAATGGATAGAGCTAATAGGAGGAGTTGAGGATCACAGTTTTCTTCTGAAGTGAGAGGTAGGGTTAAAGACATGAAAGAGTAGGAATGAGAGGAGGCCTAAAGGGAAGAGCAGAAATGTAGACACCAATTCCTCCAAGAAAAGAAAATCAACCCTTTATTCTCTAATAATAGGAGCCTAAAGCATAGTGGAACTGGCTGGCATTGTACATTCCTGCCTGTTGCTTCTGTAGGTCAAAGATGGAAAGTTGGGTCCAAACCCGGAGAACTTCTACTTCCAAAACAAAGGCTCCAATGAATCTGAAGACCCAACAGGCAAAGAGCCCAGAGCCGAGGGTCCTTTGCTTCTCACTAGTGGGGATGAATGGCCTGCATCCAAGGCGAAGCCTCTTCCTAATGGCAGAATCCCAGAATCTGTCATGACTTTTGGGGGCTGTATGGGAGCCATACCAGAGTCCGCAGAGAATAAAGACACCATGACTGGAAGTGAGGTCACGCCATATCAAGGGGAAAGAACAGAGCTGGACCCCTCTGAGTAAACTGCAGGAGAGACACAGATGGGAGGGAATAGAAGGCCCCAGGGCCCAGAGAAGGGCCCATAGGTGTTGCTCCTGTGTCCAACCATATGTCTAGAGAGGAAATCAACTCTCCTTAGGTTAGCTCCTATTTGCCGGCTGTGGATGAGGGGATAACCCCTATGCTTTCTGAAGACATTCTTGCCACTTGGAGAGGGCCACCCAATTCCAATCTCCCTCAGTTGCACAGAAAAGCCCCCAATGAATTCGGGAAAACCTTCAATGGAGTGCTTGTCACTTGCCCTCTCTTCTTTCTCTTCTTTCTGTAAGGGTGGACATAAGGAAGGGGAAGGCAAAGTCAGGAGAGCCCAAAAGGGACAAGACACTGAGCTTGGGATGTATGGGTCTGGGAGACAAGCAAACAACTATGCCTGCTTCCTGAGGGTGGAGAAGGCAGTTGAGCTAGAATGGAGTTCAGACTTCTGAACTACTGGTTTTGCTACTTGTCTAATCTTGTATCACACAAGTCACCTAATTTCTCAAGGCATCAGTTTCTCTGTCTGGAGAATGAGGGAGATGGATTAGCTAACCTCCAAAGTCCCTCTATATTCCTTAGCTCCTACTCATGGCCAACTTGTCCTTTGGGTGAACCTCAGTACCCTCACAGTGCTACTGGGCACCTAAGACTGGTTCATGTGGCCTTTAATGGTTGAATTCCTTTAGGCCCCTAAGACTCCACTTGGACCTCTGTTGAGTGGGTCAGACTACTGTTTTCAAGTTCTCAATTCCCACCAAATGGACCAATCTCAAAATTCACCCCCACCAAGGAATTCTTCACATTCCCCTTCACCCTGGGTCCTCTTTCAGTGCTGGGATGACCAACACTTTCTGATTCTCATCAATGCACACCTTTCAGGGTCTGGCTACTGGCTCTACCTGTTCCCCTGGGTTCTCAGATTAATGACTTAATGGCCCCACTGGGAATGGGGAGGTCTTGAAATTTTATAATACTACATATATTTAAAATAAAAGGTGGGGGTGTGATTTCCATCAAGGCTCCACCAGTTTGTCCTTAATGCTCTATTCTACCTAACTCTCAGAGCTTACACTTTGGATTCTACTGATGTAAGGTGGATAGAGGTGTATGTGTGTGATGGTGAGGCAAAGGTCAAGATGCTTTCAGACCAGAGTCAGGACCCAAGAGCACCAGTCAGATGGTGGTCTAGGAGCTGATGTTTTGGAGGAAAGTCGAGAAAGAGAATGTTTGAGTTTTCTAGCCTAGTACCTTTCTTTCATGGGTCCAAAAAAGTCAGAACAGAGGTAAGTAACCTGGATTAGGGAAGAAAGAAAGTGGTTTGTTTCTTTTTTTCTCATTTTCCCTCTAAAAGCTCTGTGCTAGGCAGTTATTTTGTGTACCATCGTAATCTGTGTCTTTTTCCTCCACTAGACTTCATAAAGATGGGACTGTTTGTATTTTGCTTAAACTTTGTAAAAACTTCCCCAGTTTTTAGCACAGTGCTCTACACATAGTAGGCTCTTAATAAATACTTGTTGAAGAAATAAAACCCTAGTACCAATTGATGACCAAGGATCCTACTTCAGCTTTTTCCTCCACCATGGGCACAAGGAACAAATTATAGCTATGGAGTATTTCCCCCAAATGAACCCCAACCATGTGTTACAAGCTATCCAGATATACCTGTTATAGGGATCTTGTTTCCAGACGTTAACAATATAAGGTGATATGTCACAGCAATCACCCATACCACACAGACAAGACACAGACCAAGGCCTTTCCATGCCTCCACACCTTTCTCTAGGTAGTATGACTTGTTGGTTTTGATTTTTTTTTTATTATTTCATCTCTACCAAGAAAAAGAAGACTAAACTTCCCAAGATCTCTGAGCATGAATACTACATAGGACTACAATTCCTGTGAGGTTTAGTAATGAACAAGAAAGTAGAAAAGGTAGAAGGGTAAAAGGTCATTCATGAATAGAGGGTAGAACTTCAAAATAGTATTTAATATGTGACGATGAACTGACAACTCAACAATGATGTGTGACTATGCTAGTGTGTGGCTGAAGTGGTATGGAGAAGGAAATCAGTACAGTTGGCAAAACTGAGAAATTAGGAAGCTGGGTTCTTGTCTTGTAAAAAAATGAGCTCTTTCTTCATCATAGTTATCTAAAGAAGGTTATGAAAGATTTGTGTATCACACAACCTATATCAAATTGCTTGCCTTCTCAATAAAGAAGAGAGAGAATTTGGAACTCAAAATTTAAAAAAAAATGTTAAAATTTTTTTTTTCATGTAATTGGAGGAAAAATAAAACATTCAATAAAAAAATATGTCTATTAGCAAAGCATCTCCCAGTTCTGTCCAATTATTTGCTATGTTATTGATTCTACTTGCTCCTTTCGACTCTTACAATCATCATCCTAATTCAGGGTTCCATCACCACCTAGTCAGATGATTTCAACAGCTTTTTTCAAAAATAAAAAAAAATCAAATCAAGTGGATTTTTACTGATATCTTTTGTTTTTTCATTATCTATATTTACCCTGGATCTCTCCCCTTCCACCCTTCTAGACAGCTATCCCTTATAATAAAGAATGTTTTTAAGAAGAAAAATTTTAAGCAAAACCAATCAACACATTGAAAAAAAATCTAATGGTATATGCAGTATTCCATATTGGAGGCCCTCTAACTGTTGCAAAATAGTAAGGAGGGATGACTTCTCATATTTTTTCTTATGGGCCAAGTTAGTTCTTTCTACTTTCTATAGCATTCATCCTCTGTTGTTTTGTAGTCATAAGGTGAAACCTCAGGGTTATTTTTGATTTGCATTTTTCTTATTAATGGTTTGGACATTCCTTTATATGAGTATTAATAGCTTGCAATTTGCATATTGGGAAAAATCTTTTGGTTTTATATATTTCTGTTGTGTATATATTTTGAGTACCAAACCCTTATCAAATTGCTTTCCAGAATGGTTACATTAACCTTATCAGATACAGAGAATATTTTCCTCTGACATCCACTTCCCTTCTTATCATGGACATATTAACTTGATTTCAATTTCATGCCATTAAAACAATCTATTTTATCTTTTTTTAGATTGCCTTTATTCTTTATTTGGTTAAGAATTCACACCCTTGCAATAACTGGAATATGACCTTCTCTTCTAATTTTTTATGGCATGATCTTTACAACATATTAAGGTCAAAATCCAAGGAGAACCTAGCAAGAACATTGCTTATTAATAAATGTTTTCTGAATTAATTGGCAAAAGGAAAAGACAAGGTCTGGAGGGCAGGTGAATTTTAGTCACCATTTTAAGGTATCCATGATAGGGAGTACTGTACCAAGAACTATACAGATCAAGAGGGAGAATATTAAATTTGTCCATGAGCAACATAATAGGTGTGAAGTCAAAGCAAAGTATGGATTGAGTGGAAATCAGCTTCTAGGGAGAGGGTAGGGCTAACTAATGGCAAAATGGGTAATAAAATAGATTTGATGAAACAGAAGAAAAGAGAACTAGGCCTATGAAGGAAGGCTTAAGGGTTAGGCTTTTAGGGAACAGAAAGTGAAGGGTGTTTTAAAGATGAATAGGGATAAGGGGAGAGTTTGGGGGGGTTGTTTTTTGTTTGTTTTTAATGTCAAAATACAGAACCAAAACAAAGGCTTTTGCTGTTGACAGGTAAATGCATAATAAGGGCAGGAATGTGTGCCAGGTGAATGAAGAACAGCGGCCTTGTTTCTTAACTTGGTTAGTTCTTGTACTTAGTTACTGAAGAAGATCAAAACAACATTACTATATTAGAGACAAGTTGCAGTGTGCTTGACTGTGGCTGATCAGCCACAAGCTCAGAATGCTCTACTGCTGGGCAGGCACAATAATCCATGTGAACACCTGGGGTGGGTTCTCAAAACCTATGCACCCCATGTTTCCTTTGAGCTACTACCATCCTGCCTTGCTCATAGAGCGCAGCACGCTCTCTGATGGGGGCATGCCATGCTGGGCGGTCCTGTGCCAGTATCTCCCAAGCTGCATAATCATTTCCAAAGTTCTTTTTTTTTTAAGGTTTTTGCAAGGCAAATGGAGTTAAGTGGCTTGCCCAAGGCCACACAGCTAGGTAATTATTAAGTGTCTGAGGTCAGATTTGAACTCAGGTACTTCTGACTCCAGGGCCAGTGCTCTATCCACTGAGCCACCTAGCCACCCCAACTGCGCCACCTAGCCGCCCTCCAAAGTTCTTAAGAGAGACCTTCAGGGTGTCACAGTATCTCTACTTCTGATTCCCTTGTGAGTGCCTGCTCTGTGTGAGTTCTATATAACAGTCTTTTTTGCAAGCATAAGTCTGGCATTCTAACAACGTGTCCAGCCCATTGTAGATGCACTCTCTGTAGTATCGTTTGAAAGCTTGGCAGTTTTATTTCGAGAAGGGACCTCAGTGTCTGGTATCTTCTCCTGCCAGGTGAGCTTCAGAATCTTCCTTAGGCATTTAAATGGAAGTACTCTGGCCTGGCGCTGGTAAACTGCCTGTATTTCACAGGCATTCAACAATGAGATCAGTACAACAGCTCTGTAGACCTTCAGTTTGGTAGTCAGTCTAATACCTCTTCTTTCCCACATTTTCTTTTTTTTGTTGTTGTTTTTTAGGTTTTTGCAAGGCAAATGGGGTTAAGTGGCTTGCCCAAGACCACACAGCTAGGTAATTATTAAGTGTCTGAGGTCAGATTTGAACCCAGGTACTCCTGACTCCAGGGCCAGTGCTCTATCCACTATGCCACCTAGCCGCCCCCTTTCCCACATTTTCTTTCAGAGCCTCCCAAATACTGAGCTAGTTCTGGCAATGCGTGTGTCAAATTCATTGTCAATGCATACCTTCCTGGAAAGTATACTGCCAAGGTAATGTTTGTTGAGGCTAAAAACCAAGCCAGAAAAGATCTTGGGAATATATAACTCTAAATTAGATAGATATAGGTAGGAAGGGTCTTTGATCTAGATGGAGAGGGGAAAAAAAAAAGAAAGATGAGACAGCCTCTGCCTAGTTTTTGGTAGTTGGTTGTGGGAGCTATGACTAAAGAACTGTGTGCCGTCTTCATCAGGAGAAGGTTCTGATGATTCTACCCTAGGAGATTGGAGCTGAGCTGGCCAAACAGAGGTTTTGGAGAGATGAGATCAGAAGATGGTAGCAGCAAGTAATGCCCAGGAAAATCTACCATATCTGATAGGCACCCACCAACAAGAGAGCATGGGAATTCAATGGTTCCCACAAGATGCAGGGGTGAGGGGAAGTAAGGAGTGGGAGGAACTAATAAAATATTAAGTTTAAGAGAGCAGCTTAGTGAGAGCAGCAAGTCTGCAGCATGGGAAGGAGGCAGGAGTTGCCCCACTATGATCACACATCTTACCTACTTGTGTGCCCCTTATTTGCAATAAGGCAACTAAGTGGTACAGTGACTGGAGTACCAGACCTGGAGTCAGGAAGGCCTGAGTTCAAATCCAGCCTCAGATACTTATTAGCTGTGTGACTTGGGCAAGTCACTTAATCTCTGACTCTCAGTTTCTCAAATATAAAATGGGGAAAATAATGACCTACCTCCCAGGGCTGTTGTAAGGATTAAATGAGATAATATTTGTAAAGTACTTTAGCCTGGTGTTAGATACAAAGCAGGCATTATATAAATATTATCTGTTATTGTTGGTACTATTATTATCATCATCTCTAGGTACACCCACTCTTCCCATGGATAATGTTTTTGTTTATGGGAGAGTGCACGCTAGGATTATGGGAGTAATATTCTATTGCTGAATTTCTTACCATATCATTTCATTAAATGCTTTTGCTTTGAACTAATTGTAACCTCTGGCTCAGTAATATCAAATTCAAGGGATCCCTGGGCTGCATGTTGACTTAGAAAAACCACAATCTGACATTATCTTTGTTGTATTGTACTTGTGTTTATTTTGTTAAACATTTTCCAATTACATTTTAATCTGGTTCAGGCCATACTTGGAAGTTACTCCAACAGTCAGCTGATACCTCTTCATCAGATTAAAGAAAAAGTAAATACATAAGGAAGGAAGAGGGTATTGCATGTAAAACGATGGTTTTGATTGGATAGGGAAATCACACATAGTCTGAATCTGGGGCCTCTGGGTGAGAGGGTAGGGATGCCCCTGGTACTTGCAGATAGAGGAGAGAGCCTCTGGATAAGATGCTCGCCATGTAAGATTTGAAAGTTGCCTTGTCTATAAAGCCTTGAGAGCAAGAAACTCTGGCACATGAAATTCTGCCAAAGAATCTTTCCTTTTGAGGGGTCATCAATGTTTGCTCAAGTGTCTCTTGGACCCAGTCCCTTGTCTGCCAGAAACAACCCTTTGGAATGAAATATTTTTTTCTTTTGTAAACTTAAAGACTTGGGACTTTTGAAGTCTTTCAATTCCTAGGATCATCTGAAGAAATTGTCATAGAGGAGATGGAAAAGTGAGCACTAGAGGAAAAGGAAATGGGAATTGAATGGTAAATTCAATAGAAGAAATAAATTTTCAACCAAAAAATAAACCAGCATTTGGATTGAAGCAGTGCAAGGAGTTGGTATGATGTGGAATGCTTCACACATCAAGGGATTTAGAGCTGGTAGATACCATTTGATATAGAGGATGATATCTATGGTTGAAGTCACAGGCTTCATAGAGAAAATAGATAATAAGTCAATATTTATATAGAATTTTAACATTTGCTAAGTGCCTTACAAATATGAACTCAATTGATCCTCAAAACAACCCAAGGAAATAGGTACTATGATTATCCCCATTTTACAGATGAGGAAAATAAGATTAAGTGATGTGCTCAAGGTCACATAGCTAGTATCTAAAGACATATTTGAATTATATCTTCTAGAGTCCAAGTCTGTCCACTTAACTTTCTTATTGCCTAGCATCCAAATGGTAACCTTGAACCGCAGATGAAGTCAACTCATTCTGAAGTGTAGCTAGCAGAATAGGAACAGGGGCTGCATATTCTGTAAATTGTATCCACCACATTCTCTTGGAGATTATTTGAATTAAAAAAATAATAAACTATACAAGTGCAAGACAGGTGTGATGTGGTCATGCCACAGTTCAGTGCAAAAAGAAATGATGGATGAATGAACAGCTCAACAGCTGAGAGGGCAGCTGAGGTAACTAATTCAATCTTAAGTTGTGTTAATAGAATCACAGAGTCCAGTGAGAAGTGGTATTTCCACTGGACCCAGAGCTATAATTGGGGTTTTAATACCCCAGACCAATTCAGCTGCATTAGAGGAAGGAGGTGGGGTGTAGGGAGGAAATTCAGGGAAGATGGAAAAGTGATCGTGGTTGGTAGAATGTGCTACAAGACTTCTGAAACACTATTCTTTTCAATGTAGAATGAGGTTCAAAGACAAACTTAGCTTTAAGAGATGGACAAGGCTAGAACAGTGGAAAGAACACTGGATTTGGAGTCAAATCACCAGAGTTCAAATTTAGGCTTTACAACTTAATTTCTGTGTGTGTCGTCTTGTAACCTCTCCAAGCCTCAGTTCCTTATCTATAAAATAAGAGGGACTAGCTGACCACTACCTTTAATTCTGAAACAAACTCAGGAACCCTATCCAAGTGTGCCATTCACCTCCAGGGTCTGTATTGTGCGTCTACTTAGGACTGCACTTAGTCTCAAGCAATGGTATCTCTCTAGGACTGGACTGGCCGCTCCTGGAACCGAAGTTTTTCTTCCCAAGATGGAAGACCACCTCGTGTCTATACATGATATAAAGCTCGATTTGTTCCATCCTTGTTACCACTCTGACCATATGTAGCATGGATTACAAGACATCTGGACTTGTGTGTCCAGTCTTGGATACCATACGGTTTAGTATATCCAGAGGAGAGTAATAGGGAACTAGAAAAAGTGCCATACACATGAGGTTCATTTGAAGGAGAGATGGATGTGTATTTTGAGGAGAGAAGACATGGGGGGAACCCCATAACTGTTAGAAGAGGGACTAGATTTCTACTTGATCCCAGAGGCAAGAAACAGGAGCTGGGGATACTGAATTTGGAGAAGAGAAGATGCAGGGAGAATTAAGACAAATTAAGATAAATTAAGGTGGAAGTTTCAGAAAGACAGTTTTCAGTTGAATGTAAGAAAAATGTTTTTCTAACAACAAAAACCACCCCAAAAGGGGAATAGATTGCCTCAGGAGGAAGGCCCCCCCAACTAGAGAATATGAAACAATAGTCTCATGGACACTTTTTTGGAAGCATTTATAGTTAAATAATTTGCCCAAGGTCACATAGCTAGTAAAAGTGTCTGAGGCTGGATTTGAACTTAGGTCCTCCTGACTTCAGGATCTGTCCTCTATCCATTGCACCACCTAGTTGCCCCCAAAACCACATCTTAAGGGTGTGGTAGAGGAAGGGTTTTTTTTTTCTGTTTGGGTTAACTTAGATGACTTCTGGGCTACCTTGCAATTGCACACATTATGTGACTCTGTGATTAATTCAAAATCTCACAGAATCTCACAGGGTAAGTGGCAAAACTGGGATTCAAACCAAGTTTTTTCATTCCAAATTCAGGGTATTTTCTCCATTGTATAGATAGCAGCTAGGTAACCTAGGATTTGAAGTCAGGAAAACCTGCCTCAGATACTTAGTAGCTGTGTGATTCTGGATAAGTCACTTAACCTTTGTGCCTCAGTTTCCACAACTATAAATATTTACTCAGGAATAATAATAGCCCCTACTTCAAAGGTTATTGTGAGAATCTATTGAGTTAACATATGTAAGGTGTTCCGTAAATCTTAAAGAGCAATACCTAAATGATGGCTATTCAAAGGGGCAATGAAGGCAGCTGTCCTCTAGGGGCATCCTGGCCACTATCCATTGAATCTGGCACATGGTCCTTGGCAGCTCTCGATTCTTACTTCTGACACTTGCCCCTCAAGCTTCTTTCCTTTCCTTCTGCTGTTCCTTTCAGTTCCCTTCAGAGTACTTTCCTTCCCCATCAGCTTCCCCCCCTGGGACAGGGGAGCACAACTCTTGGGGGTGTAGGCTCTTTTTTTCCAACCCTGACTCATACACAGAGCTTCTTCAGCTAAGGGAAGTGAGAAGCAGGGATGGTCTGGGGAATTTGGGAGGGAAAATCCCAGGGGATATCAGCTGAGGATGCCTTGGGGGATCATGCAATACTGAACCCTCCACCTCCAGCTCCAACAAAGAGAATGGGGAATCTGGGTATTGTTCCTGAGACTGAAGGCTTCCTTTCCCCTTTTCTGCCTCTTCCCTCACTTACCCATACTCAAAGGCACCAGACCAAGGGGAAAGGACACACTGCTCCCCCAAGAGTTTAAGGGGCAACATGGTGCAGAGGATATACTTTTAGGAAGATGTGGGTTTAAGTCCCACACTAGCCAATGAGCCTTAGTTTCCTCATCTGTAAAATGCAGTATTCCACTCTCTTTCAATACTTACTTCATAGGATTGTCATAAAACTTAAATGAAATAATATAAAACTTTTTTGCTCTTTTTGTTTTAATATTTTTTTAATTCTGAATTTCAAAACTTCATTTTCCTATAAGCAGCAGAACACAGAATAGAAGATTGGATATGAAATCAGGAATTTCCACTCCATACCAACTTGCTCTCTCTCCACAATTTAGGAATATCCTGCATAAGCTTAGATGCCCAGGTTACCTAAGGGTTAGCTCTATGAGAGAAGAGGAAGAGGGATACAATGGGAAATGTAGATGACAGAAAACAAAAGATAACAAGAGCCATTTATTATTTATTATATTTACATATATACATTCACTCCTAGAAAGTAGGAACTGTGGTCTATATTCCCCCTGCCTAGTGTCCAGACACTTGCAAGTTTCTTGGCTCAGAGAATTGCATCCCTAAGAGGAGATAGAATATTTACCAGATTCCTAACACAATTTTCATTCCAAGGTCTGTATTGGTTAAGTCCCTTAGACTCAGCTGCCTGAGGTCCTATAATCTTTATGACTCTATTCCCTGGGAGAGTGGGGCATGGGTAGAAGAGCTACCTGGGGTCAGAGGAGGGTACAGGGAACACCGATAGTACCATCTTACATTGAAGCTTTGAAGTTGTTATTTAGTTGTTTTCAGTCATATCTGATTCTTTGTGACCTTTTGGGGAGTTTTCTTGGCAAAGATACTGTAGAGGTTTGCCATTTCCCTCTCCAGTTCATTTTACAGATGAGGAAACTGAGGCAACAAGATTAAGTGACTAGCCCAGGGTCACACAGCTAGTTAGTGTCTGAGGTCAAATTGAAACTCAGATCTTCCTGCCAATAGGCCCTGTGTTCAATTCATTCGACTACCTGACTACTCTATGGATCAAAGTACACCCAATGATATTACTTTAGCCTTTCAGGTAGGCCAGATAGATAAATCATCATTTTTTTTCACACGTTGTAACAATTTAATTTTTTAATGACTAAATATTTTTCCCCAATTACATGCTGTGTCCCCATTTTACAAATGAGGAAATTAAGGTTCTTTTCAGTGACTTCTAAAGATCATACAGTATAGCCTAAAGATCATACAGTACAACCAATTAGTTTTGCCCCAATCTGTAGATTTGGAGAGTAAGTCCTCTTTCATGATTATTACCTTTGCAGACTTGAGTCTGCCAGGCTAAAGTCTCTGGTCTTGCATAGGTGCCTCTGCACTGACAGAAGCCCAGGTCTGGAGTGTGAGGTCTCCTTCCCCTGTCCCTAACTTTCTTTTTTTTTTTAAGGTTTTGCTTTGGGGTTTGTTTTTTTTTTTTTGGCAAGGCAATGGGGTTAAGTGGCTTACCCAAGGCCATACAGCTAGGTAATTATTAAGTATCTGAGGCCAGATTTGAACTCAAGTACTCCTGACTCCAGGGCTGGTGCTCTATGCACCGTGCCACCTAGCTGCCCCTGTCCCTAACTTTCTTTAAGAATCACCTTTTATTGTGTGGCCTTGGGCAAGCCACTTAACCCCATTGGCCTTGCAAAAAAAAAAACCCCTAAAAAAAATCACCTTTTACATGGAGTTTTTCCAGATTCCCTCAACTATTAGTGATGCTAGTGATTCTAACAACTACCTCAGTTTTACTGTAAATTTTTATATAGACATGTCTCTCCATAGAATAGTCTCCCCCCAAAAATGATGTTTGTCCTTCATTTTCAAAGACCTTAACTTCAGGGAGGTGATGCCACGACAAACAGGTGAATTGAATTTGAGTGGGAGGGTAGCTGTGCTGTCACCTCCAAAGCCTTCTGGGTCCAGTGGACAGATATGAATCAGGATGACAGGAGATGGCCCCAATAGAGGCAAGCAGGGTTAAGTGACATGCCCAAGGTCACCCAGCTAGTAGTGTGAGGCCAGATCCGTTGCTTTTCAGTGATGTCTGACATTTCCTGCCCCCCGGAGTTTATTTCTCTCTTCTTATGTCAGGGCTGACAGTTCTTCGTCTGGAACAGGGTAGACTTGTCATAAATGCTTGCTGACTGACCTAGTGTGAAGGATCCTTGGAACAGGTGGGAGAGACTGTGCTTACGACCACTTCCGAGGGAAACGGAGGGAAGGGGGAGATGCCCCCTGGCTCCTCACCGTGAGTAACCTAGGGGTGAGTCTGGCCTCTTTAAGGATGGAGCCTGGGCCTAGAGTCGGGAAAATCTGAGCTTCAGTCTTGTCTCAGACACTTCCTCCATGTGTGACCCTGGGCGGGCCATTTCCCCTGTTTGCCTCGGTTTCCTTATCTGTAAGATGTAATAGAAGAACACCTACCTGCCGGGGTTAAGAGCCATGGGCTAATCGGGAAGGACCTCGAACCAGAGGAAGGGCCACGGAACGTTAGTTTATTTTGATGGTTATTGTTACTGTTGCAGGTCTCAGACGGGAGCTGGGTGCGAGTGTGCTCTTGGCCTGGATGGAGGGCTGGGGGCGGCAGCCAAGGGCAGCCCTCGGGTCCAGCTGGAACCCAGAGCCCGGGGTGTCCGCTCCCCCAGACCCCCGGCGGGGGGCTCCCCCGAAAACTTCCAGTCCCAAGGATGACAACCGAAAGGGGCTTGAGGGGCCCTGGAGTCCGGGCCCTCGCAGGACTGAGAAGGCCGGGGAGACCCCGAGGGATTAAGCCTCCAGCCCGAGCCGGGGGGTCGGGGGAGCCCCGGGGAGGCGGCTGGGGCCCGGGGGGCGGGGGCGGGGGCGGTGCCACGCCGGGGCGGCGGGAGGCGGGCGCGCTGGCCGGCCGGCCGGGCGGGGAGGAGGGCGGAGGCGGCGGCGGCTGCCGGGGAAGCCCAGGCGGGCCGAGGTCCGGGGCCGCAGAGACCCGCTCACCTGCGCAGGTAAGTGCCGGGCGGGGGCGGGCGGGGGGACCCCGGCGCTCCACCGCGGCGGCCCGGCCTCCGCGCGCCGGCCCCGGCTGCAGGTGTCCCCCGGCGGCGCCCCGCGGCCCTGGGTGGCGGCTCCGGGGAGCTCCCCGCCCGTCACCACTCTCCTCGGAGAGCAGAGAAGGGAGGGCCGGCTGCCGGGCTGGCCTCTCCTGGGAAAGCTTTGTTCTTGGGGGGTGACTTTTAAAAAATGCATTTATATCACCTATATCGCAAAAAGCCAGAATGACAAACATTTAGACAGAGCTCTAAGATTTGCTAAGCACCGATTTCTCCACTCTCTTCTTTCGTTTGGATAAAACGCTTCAATTCCTCTTAAGTTACCCTCTTCCTCCCCCCACTTGAAACCCTGGAGCCCTACTCTATCCCATCACTCGCCCAGCTATTCTAATAAGATCTGTGATCTCCGGGACTTGGGAATAGGCTCCCTTCCAGGATACGGATCCCTGTCTGTCCCATCTTCTCCCAAGTTCTGTTCTGCAGGTTGGGAGGGGAAGGGGGCGTGGTGTCCATACCGCAAGCCCGAGGCCTTCCTCGATTTTCCTGACATCACAGGTTACCTGCCGCCACTCTGGCCGTCCACCTGTCATCCCTTGCCCAGGACGCCACAGCGCTAGCGCATCGTCACCCCCCTACCATTACACATTTCTTTGATGACGTTTTGATTCCTCCTCTTCAAAGTTCCCCATATTAATAATAGCTCGCTTGCTAGGCACTAAGCCTTTTACAATGATCTCTTTTGGTCTTCACATTTTCAGCCGACTTACACGCACCATGGGCCTCTGCATTACTCAGTTCTTGTTTTAAATCTATTTTCTTCCTTCTGGCACTTCTATAGCTAACTCTAAGGTTTATGCAAAATTCTTTATGTGTGTTGGGTCTGGCAATAAGCTGAAACCAAAGAAGAGTAACAGAATTTGAATTCCATCTTTTTTTAAAAAAATTATTTTCCCAGCTATATGCCAAGATAGTTTTCAGGAGCTGCTAAGTGGCACAATGGATAGAGCATAGGTCCTGGAGTCAGAAGTACCTGAGTTCAAATCTGGCCTCAGACACTTAATAATGACCTAGCTGTGTGACCTTGGGCAAGCCACTTTATCCCCATTGCCTTGCAAAAACTTAAAAAAAAAAAAGATAGTTTTCAACAATCATTTTGGGTAAGGTCTTGAGTTTCAGATTTTTCTCCTTCTCTTCCTCCCCCTTCCCATGACAGAGAATATTATATATAACTATGTGAAACATATATCCATATTAATCATGTTGTGAAAGAAGAATCAGAACAAAAAGAAAAAAATAAAACCATGAGAGGGGGAAAAAAATCTATAAAACAAATTTTTAAAATTGAAAGAACTTCGAACATGCATTCAGATTCCATAGCTTCTTCTCTGGATATGGATTGTATTTCCAACAAAAGACTTTTAGAATTGTCTTTGATTATTACTGCTGAGATGAGCAACTCCATCAGAGTTTATCAAGACCTAATGTTGCTGTTGGAGTGTACAATGTCCTTCTGCTTCTTCACACTTCACTCAACATCAGTTCATGCAAGTCTTTCCAGGCTTTTCTGAAGTCCCATTGAATGCTATCTTCTTGACTCCAAGTCCTACATTGTATCTACTGCTTCACTTAGCTGAATCATTTTAAATTTTTTTGAATTTGTGATATTCTATCTATTCAAAAAACATATGAAGTACCCTAATCCCCCAAGTTGTTAGTGAAATTCCTTACTTCTATATTCTGTGTATCCTTATAGAATATATGCTTCTTGAGGGAAATAATTCTATTTTTTCTAGTCAAGTTGTGTCAGAATCTTCAGGATCCCATTTTTGTGTTTTCTTGGTAGATAGTGAAGAGGTGAAAATTTCCTTTTCCAGCTCATTTTACAAATAAGAAAACTGAGGCAAACAGAATGAAGGACTTGTCTAAGGTCACATAGATAAATAATGTTGGAAGTTGGATTTGAACTGATGAAGATGAGATTCTAAGCTCAGTGCCAGATATATCCACTAAGCTGCCCTTAGAATATTACTTTTTTTAAGTATGCCCAGAATCTAAGACAAAGCCTTGTCCATAGTCATAGACATTTATTTTATACACACACACACACACACACACACACACACACACACACACATATATACATATATATAATATATATATATATAATATATATATTATATATATATATATATATATATATAGTTGAACTGAAATTGTCTTCTGAAATCCCTTATCCCAAATCCAAACTCAGCTTTTAGCATCCCCCCCCTAGGAAGAGAGGAGTCAGAATGGATATGGATCAAAATCTGAAATCATCTAGTCCATCCTTTCACTTTACAGGTGAGGAAAACTGAGACCCAGAGAGGCTTGCCCAGGTCACACAGTTTTTAAGTGACAACCAGTTCCTCTGATTCACCTCAAGACCATGCAGCCCAAGACTTTTGTCAAGTGGGGTAGCTCAAAGGCCCAGGGGATAGAGCACAGGCTCTAGAGTCAGGAGGCCCTGAGTTCAAATTTGGTCTCAGACCATTAGCTGAGTGACCTGGGCAAGTCATTTATTTAACCTTACTACCTCCCATCTAGGGCCATCTCCAGGCCATATCTAGCCACTGGACCCCGATGGTGCTAGAGGAGAAAGGGAAGCTGGTTACTTATCAGCACTGCAACCCCCTCACTCAAATCCTCCTCTCCACATCCCTCCTCACCCAAATATATAACAGAGTTAAGGGTGTCCCAGAATTTTTAATCCAAGGAGAAACTGATGTCTTCTTTCTAAATGAATGGACCCTCGGTCTCTTTCTTGAAATTTTGGATAGGAAGAAGTTAGAGTAATATGAGGGGTATTGCACAGAGCAGCCCAGTGACTCTATAGACGATCATTGAGAAGACCTCAATAAGGAAATCTTCAATGGAAGGGGGAGCTTTAGAGTGCAGAAGAATCAGATGGGGGCTGACTAAGGAGGGAGGAGCCTGCAGGGGAGACAGCTCTTACACCACCCTTTGGGCAACAAAGCAGAAGGGCCCAGAAAAGGCCTATGCTAGTCTTGCCGTGGGGGTGGCAACCATAGGACTCATAGGGCTCTTGAATCAGAAGCTGCGCCTGACTGACCAGGACTCTAGCAGACAAGGGTGTCCTAAAGACCACAGACTATCCAGAGGACAACGAGAGCAGGACCTGGTAAGTTCTATGTGTCTTTAAGTGAAAAGGGGTGAAAGGGGGTTGTGTCAGTTAGAAGAGGTTAGTTTGGGTCCCTCCCCCCAACTCCTTGCAAATGTGGGGAGGCAGTCAGGGCAGGAGAGAACCTGTGATCAGGGTGGAGGCTCTCAAGGGACATTTCAGTGAAATGCTGAAATCTGGACCCTCTCCTCCCCCAGGAAGTGCCTGCCACCCATTTGGGAGGTTCCTGCTGCCCCTTAGGGTGTGGATCTAGGGAGGTTCTCCAAGACTGTTCTTTTCTTTGGAGGAAGATTCTGCCTTTGAAACTCCCCACCCAAGGGCGTGTAGTAATAATAATAATAATAATAATGTTTACATAGCGCTTTTTCCTCCTACAATCCTTTGAGGTAGGTAAGAGCTGATAGATTTATCCCCATTTTAGAGATGAGGAAATGTGCTTTGAGAGTTTAAGGGATTTACAGATCTCCTTGTAGGCTGAGATAGAAAACCCTGGTTTGGCTGCCTGGATTCCTTTGCTTGTCTCTGATTTCCCTTCTGTGGAAAAAAGAGGATCCAGTTATCTTGGGCTTTTCTCCCCAGGGACCTCCTTAGGTCCAAGCCCAAAACCTTACTTACTTCATCCCCCTGGAGTGGGGTAGTAAGGGACTCCCTTGACCTTGATGGAGGGTGGACAAGAGATAGTGAAGGAGATAAGACCCTTGGACTTATTAATCAGAATCTGTGAGGGAGGGAAAACTAGCAGTGGGACTGGCAGCCTAGGGGTGAGTCCCAGTCTGTAAAGCCTGAGGCCCATTGACTGACCCAGGCCTTTTTGGTCTTCCCTGTGAGCCCAGATCTCAGAGGGAGTGGTTTCTCCCAATGACTCTGAGGTCCTAGAGAATCTGGCTGATAGAGAAAGATTGGGGGACCTGGCCCTTTTCTTAAAACCTGATATGTGCTTTAAGTTGAGTTTCTCTTATAGTTGAGGGTGGGTTCTACTGAATCACCCTACCCCAAAGTACACATTCATAGAAAAGACATTGCCTCTCAATTCTGAATTCCCTAGCACTTAGCAAAATATCAAACTTACAGCAAGGGTTTCATAAATGCCTATTTAATAAATGTATCATTATATAACATATAATAACTATATGATACTTATATATTTATATATGCATATATTAATCTATAATAAATTAAAGGCAATTTTCAAAGGTGAGAAAAGAGACTATTGCTTTGGTCTAGTTTTCTCATTTATATAAGAACTAAACTTCTGTTCTTGGCATCCTTAGCACCATGTCAACCTCTTTAAAGGAAGAAAACAGGCTTGTCCAAATTCTTGGTAGGATCTCACATAGGAAGAAGGTATTTCACTGACTTTGACCACCAGTTTTTCCTACTCTGATTAAAACAGCAACCAAAAAAACCAAATCCTATCCACTAAGAAAAAGAGGAAGGGAAACTGGGGGTAAGTACGAGTAGGAGGAGGTGTTCCTCCATTTCCTAGAGAAACCCAAGGGACTGCATTGGCCCAGACTCGTGGGAGAAAAGACCCTAAAGATATCAGAGAGGAAATGAAGCTGAGAGACTGAGTTAGGGTGAGCACCAGCAGGTAGCCGAGCAAGTTGTGGGGGTGGGGTGGAGTCAGAATGGGAACCCAGGAGTCCTGGCCCTCGGGCTGCCACTCCCCACAGGAGGGAAGATTTCCCAGTTTAAAGGAAAACACTTCCTGGGGACTGGTTGTAAGGCCAAGGTTTATGTTTTGGGGACTTAGGGCCACAAAGATATAGGCAAGTGTGGTCTTGAACTCTCTGCCTTGGGGAGAGGGAAGGTAGTTACCCACTGAAATTCTTATTACCAGGGGGTGGAGGGGAAAGGCAATATTTCTCATGACCCTGTCTCCTTTTGCCTTTACTAACTCATTTGGGAAAATGAGAGCCACTGCTCTTCCATTCCCTTTCTAAGCAGTGTCCAGAAGCAAAGATTTCAGGACCAAGGCTTCCATTTGAAAACCTTGGTATGATGCAAAGGGTGCTGAATTTGGAGTTAGAAAAAGGTTTGAATTGCAACTCTTAACTTCTCAGCTATCTGACTTTGAATAAAGAAATCTCTTCCCCTGTCTGGGATGGACTGTCCTTTATAAAATAAAGGTGTTCGATTAGATTAGGGCTTCAGAACCTTTATTTGTGTCATGAACTCATTGGTGCTCTGATGCAGCCTTTGGATCCCTTTTCAGAATGTTTCTAAATGCATAAAATAAGTGCACAGGAAACATTATGTTGAAAAAACAGTTCTCAGATATGTTTATGTTATATTGTAGAGATCTATAAAATATATATATATATATATGCATGATATGTCTCTATATGTATATATCTGCGTGTATACACAAGCAAATAAGTGCCCCCTGTCCTCCCTACCTCCCCACCCCATTAATAGCCCCAGGACTTAGGTGATCCCCAAGATCTCTAGCTCTCAATCCCAATGCCACCTAGATTATATAGATTCTTTAATTTTGAGGTATCTGGACTCCCTAACACTCTGAAATTATTGAGGTTCCCCCAAAGAGCTTTTTGTATATAGAGTCCATATCTATATATATTTACTATATTAGAAATGAAAACAACTTAATACTATATTATAAAATTTTTTTGAGCTCAAGGAGACCTCAAGGAAAAATTTGAGGTCCCTGAACCACACTTTGAGAACTTGCTGTCCTGGACAATATAGTGCTTATAGACTATAAGAAAGTGGAGTGCTGGGACCCAGATTTCTAACCACGGCATGTTCCTCCTTCTCACTGTACTTCCCGTTTAGGGAGAGGGCAGATAGCTGGGGACTCAGTTTTTCATACTCTCCCTTTCCCCAAGCCTAAGACCTGGACTTTCCCCAAGCTAAGACCTGGACTTTCCCCTATCACCTACTCCTCTCCCTTAGACCAGGAGTTGGTATTGAGAATGGGGAGACATAATGCAGAGAATCAGATCATCTATTGATTTATCTATTGATTTATCCTACCTTAGGACACATCTCCTATTCTAACTCCCTTTGCTCTTATCCTGGGCAAGTAGAAAGGACCTTCTTCTCCCCACCAAAGTGACACTGCCTTCCAGCAGATATTTAAATTCCTCCTGCTGACAAAACCTTTTAAAAACCTGCATTTTTGTTGTTGTCCAATTGTATTGTGACCCCATTTGGGATTTTTTTGGTGAAGATATTGTAATGGTTTGTCATTCCTTTCTACAGCTCATATTTCAGATGAGAAAATTGAGGCAAAAAGGGTTAAGTGACTTACTCAGAGTTACATAGCCTGTAAGTGGCTGAGGCCAGTTTTGAATTCAGGAAGAGGAGTCTTAGTGACTTCAGACCCAGAGCCGTATCTTTTAATGACCCCCTACTGTCCTAAAAATCTATGGAGAGGGGCAGCTAGGTTGTGCAGTGGATAGAGCACCAGCCCTGGAGGCAGGAGGACCTGAGTTCAAATCCAGTCTCAAACACATAATAATTACATAGCTGTGTGACCTTGGGCAAAACACTTAACCCCACTACCTTGCAAAAACTAAAAAAAAAATAAATCTACGAGAGTTTAAAGATTAAATTTATACTAAGGTGAAAGTGACTGATGAAAGATTTCTCAGTTAATTTATTAACTTTATATATCCCCACTTTTTATGTCCTCACTAGGGATATAAAGAAAGGCAAAAGGTAGTTTCAGTTCTCAAGACTTTCATAGTACCAAGAAATACCTGAAAGCAGCGTTAGGGAATGTATCATTTACTATTTAGTATTTTGCCCAGGGCTATAAGTAAGATTTTTCTCTTGCATTTGGAGCTGAACCCCTCCTCCCACCCCCATCAGTAGTTCCTACTCCCCACAATGAGTCAGAGTTCAGTGTCACCCAGGCACTGGCCAGCCTTTCATACTTTCGTTTCCCCCTGGGTTGGGTGGAGGAGGGTAAAAAAAGGGGAACTGAGCAGTGGGCCTTGGGGAGGGGTTGGGAACATTGGAGCCAAGGGCTGGGAACCTCCTCCCGCCCTGTCTTCTCTCTCCCCAGAGCTAGCACCCAAGTCTTTGGTGAAAGAAGATACACTTTGCTGAGAACTGACTTGCTACAAGGCTTAAATTAGGATAGGGTCCGCTGAAGTCACTGGTCTGTGACTTGCAGAAAGAGATCTGGCAGGAGGCCCCAGCTCATTGATACCCATTCCACTGACCAAGTTCCCCCCATCATTCTCTCCCCCATTATATATGATATTAGACCAGGAAAAAGGTAGAGATCTGGCTTCCAATCTCAGCTTTGCTAATTAGTAGTTTGTATAATCTTGAACTCTCATTTAACTTTGATAGATACTGGGTTCCTTTGCTATTCATTCATTCATTAAGCAAACATTTATTAAGCACCTCTAACATGAGTAGCTATATGAACTTTGGGTAAATGACTTAAATTTTTTGAGGGTCAGTGTTCTGTATATCTGTGTAATCTGTATATACTGTATATATCTGTAAGATGAAGATTATGCTTGACTTTAGGGAGTAGCTAGATGGTGCAGTGGGTAAATTACTGGTCCTGAAGTGAGGAGGACCTGAGTACAAATTCAACCTTAGATATGTCCTATCTGTGTGACCTTGGGCAAGTCACTTAACCCTATATGCCCTGTATCCAGGGACATCTCCATTTGTCCTGATTCATATCTGACCACTGGACCCAGATGGCTCTGGAGGAGAAAGTGAGGCTGGTGACTTAACACAGCATCCCCTCACTCAAATCTAATTCACATGCATGTCACGGCATCACCTCCCTGATGTCTTGGTTTTCTTCCAGAATGAAGGACAAACTTCATCATGCTTGACTATGTCCCTGGGTTTTTGTGAGGATGAAATGAGATCATATATGTGATGAGCCTCAATGTACTGTATGTGTACATTTTTGCAGGAGTCCAGATCTGTAATTACATCGCAGTAAAGAACTCCTGGTGAGGAAATTCCTTTCACTAGTACAGATTTGAAATTCTTCTGCAATATATGAGGGTGAGGTCTTGGAATTCCAAGGGTCTTCTAGGAAATTCCAGTGAATCCTATTGTAGCCAGGTGGGACCCCCAGGAGTCCTGATAGTGTGATGGAACCCATCTATCTCATGGGTGCAGATGATTTTTGTCCTTTCTTCTCAAAGGCAACCATGACTTCAGGGAGGTGATGCCATAACAAGCAACCGAATGGGATTTGAGTAAGGGAGGGGCTGTGCTAAGTCACCAAGTCTCACTTTCTCCTCCAGAGCTATCTGGGTCAGGTGCCCAGATAAGAATTAGAAGATCTGGAATTAGCCCTGGATGCAACACAATCAGGGATAAGTGACTTGCCCAGGGATGGAGAAAGATGCTGGTGAAGCATATACCAAAGGGTGGCCTGGGAATCACAAGCAGTTATTTGTCAGAAGCCAGACCAAGGTCTTCCTCATTCCCAAGCCATATCTATCTCCTCAACCATGCTGCCTCTATGTTGTTGAAATACTATTATTATCATCATCATAACCAGCAGGGCTGCCCCTCCCCTTTTAACAGGCACCCCTCAGGCTGCCGTTTAAGGACTTCCTTCCTAAGGCTGCCCATAAAAATCTCTGGGGTCAGGAGTTGAGGACCGTTGCACAGTAAGTGATTCATTCCACTAGTCACTGCATTTAGTTTCCTATTCTCTGTTCTCCAGCCAAACCCAACCACTCTCTGTTACTCAATCTCTTATTTCCCTTTCCCACCTCCCATTCTCTGCTCATTCTATCGTTCATACTTGGAAGAGAAATCTCAGAGTTGTTTTAATTTGGGACACATTTTCATGTGGTGGTTTATTGTTTACAAGTCTTGCTTTGAAAAGATATATTTCACTGACGGAGTGCTATCTGTGGGGTGGGGGTGGGGGAGGGAAGCAAGATTGGGGGAAAATTGTAAAACTCAAATAATATCTTTAATAAAAATTTAAAAATTAAAAAAATTAAAAAATATATTTCTTGCATATTTTGGATATAAGATATCAAGAATATTTGAAACAAATATTTTCCCAAGTCACCATTTTTCTTCCAATTTTGTCTGTTGGTATTATTCATGAAAAAGTTTTGTTGTGTTTTTTGAAGCAATTGAGGTTAAGTTACTTGCCCAGGGTTACACAAGTTTTTGAGACCAAATTCAAACTGAGGTCCTCCTGACTTCAGGGCCGTTACTCTATCTATTATGTCACCTAGTTGCCCCAAAAGATTTTTAATTTTGTGTTATCAGAATTGTCTGTTTTAATGCTGAAACCTGAATTTGCAACCCTAAAGCCAAATCCTGGATAATACTTAACTTTCTGTGTGACCTTGTGAAACTAATCACTAGATTTCTCTGGGTCTCAGCTTCCTTATGCATAAAATGATATAAGATTGGACAGACAGCCTCTGATGTACTTTTCAACTTTCTATGAGCCTATTATCTTTTCCAGTTTCATCTAACCCTTTTTTTATCTAAGAATTTTTCTCCTAGTTATAGTGTTGGAAAAAAATTGATCTTGTTTTCTTTTAATTTTGGGAATTTTCTTTTAATTTTTGTGATATGATCTTTTATATTCAATTTGCATATCCATTTTTAGTTTATTGTAGTTAATACTATAAAATATTAATCTAAACTAATTTCTACCAAACTGCTTTCCAGTTTTCCCAAGCTTTCTTTTAAAATTTTTTAAAAGAAAGGTATTTCTTAACATTCTTGTTCTTAAAATTTTGAGTTCCAAATTCTCTCCCTCCTTCTTGCCCATCCCCAATTCATTGAGAAGGAAAACAATATGATATCAATTTTTCACATGAAATCATTCAGTGAACAGTTCTTTTCAAAAAAGGGAATCTTACCTCCAGTAATTTATATTTGGGGATTTATCAAACACTAGACTAATGGTGGCACATTGGATAGAGTGAGCTAGGAGTTGGGAAGACTCCTCTTTGTGAGTTCAGATCCAGCCTCAGATACTTGCTACCTTTGTGACCCCGGGCAAGTCACTTACTCCTGTTGACCTCAATTCCTCATCTATAAAATGATCTGGAGAAACAAATATCAAATCACTCCAGTATCTCTGCTGATAAAAACCCAAGAGGGGTCAGGAAGAGTCTGACATAACTAAAGTAGGACAATTTTTTTTTGCTTAGCAAGTTTGCTCCATTGATCTACTTTTCTGCTTAACCAGTATCTAATAGTTTGACTGATAATGTTATGCCCCTTTCATTTTTACTTTTCCTCATGATTTCCTTTGAGAGTCTAGTCTTTAGTCCTTCTGAATTAATTTTTCTTAAATATTTTAATTCTAAAAAAATATTTCCTTGGTAATTTTATACCAAATAATAATGATAGCTAACACATAATGCATATATGGCCAGGCATTGGGCTAAGCGCTTTTGAATTATTACCTAAGTTGATCCTCACAACAATTCTGTAAGGTAGATGCTATAATTATCCTCTTTTTTTACAGATGAGGAAACTGAGGCAAACAGAGATGAAGTGGGGTCACTTTGAACTCCAGTCTTCCTGATTCCAGGCCGGTCCTCCTATTCACTACCTCCTAGGGTTGTTTGAGAATGAAATGAGATTTTCTATACATATGTGTGTGTGTGTGTGTGTGTGTGTGTGTGTGTGTGTGTGTGTGTACATATATATATGTATATATTTTAATGTATTTAGCAAAGTTCCTGATACATAGGAAGTGTGATATATATATATATATATATATATAAATGCTTATTCCCTTCCCTTTCTACTTGGTTAGCAGACTGAAACCTGCAGAATATCTACACATGCTTCCAAGTTTCTCCAAGGCATTCCATTCTATGTCATTATAAGTCTTGTGGAAGCACATGCTTCAGCTTCTCCATATGGGGGATTTGCATCAGCTGAATATCCTGATGAACTCCATTCATTCATTTATTCAATAAATATTTATTTACTAAGCACTGTCCTAATCTCTGAGGATACAAAAAGAAGTAAAAGATAGCCCCTGCCCTTAAGGAGCTTATTCTGGGCAAGCACTCCTTTCCATTTGTCAATGTGATCCAGCCATGAAGAGCAGAGAGACTGATTTTTAGAAAATTTATTTTATCTTCAATTCAGAAAACAAAATATTTCCATGACATAGTATAATAAAAAGATGATTGTGCACAAAAATGCAAATCTAGGGGCAGCTAGGTGGTGTAGTGGATATAGCACAGGCCCTGGAGTCAAGAGGACCTGAGTTCAAATCCAGTCTCAGACACTTAATAATTACCTAGCTATGTGGCCTTGGGCAAGCCACTTAACCCCGTTTGCCTTGCAAAAAAAACTAAAAAAATGCAAATCTATCATGTAGAACTTGCTATTCCCTTCAAATAGCCAATAAAGTCATCATGTAAATTTCTTTTACTTTCCATTTTTTCCTTCCCTTTCCCACAACACTTCCCTTCACCCTGTAGGTGGCTACCATTAGAGAGAGAGAGAGAGAGAGAGAGAGAGAGAGAGAGAGAGAGAGAGAGAGAATTATTTTATACATCTATTTTATAGTTCTTTTTCTGGATGCATATACCACCTCTCTTTTTATGTCCTTTACTTTCAATTTGTGTATTCATAATGGTCAAAATGACTTAGTTGCTCAAAGTCATTCTTGAAACAGTGTTGCTGTTACTGTATACAATGTCTCTTGGCTCTGCTCACTTTGATCATCATTTCGTGTCTTTCCATTTTCATGCCTTTCTAAAATCTTTGAGCTTGTCATTTCTTATAGCACAGGTAGTATTCCATCACAACTAAAACTGTTGAGTCATTCCCCCAACTGTTGGGAATCCCTGCAGTTTCCAGTTCTTTGTCTCCACAAACAGAGCTGCTATAAACATCCCACTCGCATTCAAAATTATAATTACTATTTGTGAATATCCCTCATCTTATTTTTTTTACTCGTTATTTTCTTTCAGCCTCTCTTTTATTCTATCCCTGTTACCTTAGCTTCTTCCCTCCACCCTCCCACCCTTCATCCACCCTCCCAAGAGTTCCCTCTTCTATCCTCCCAAATCTCAATCTACACACTCCTCTAAAAATCCTTCCCCCAACCTGTTCCCCAGTTTTCTCACCTCTCTATATATTCAGAAGACTTCTCCATTCTTTTAGCTGCATGCTTGGTTTACTCTTCAACACAGATGAGAACAAGGTTCCAAACTTAACAACAACCCTCAACCACTACTTGCTTCCTTTGTATTAGGTCTTCCTTTCACACCCCATTCTTATAATATAGTTACATATAGTAAGTAAACAGTTTGACTATAATGAGTGCCTTATAATGAGTCTTTAAATGTTTTCCTTATATTTCTTTGGAATCTTTTATATGATTTTTTTCATTCAGTTCTGGTCTTTTTGTTATAAATACTTGAAAGTCTTTCAGTTTGTCAAATGACCATTTTTTTCATCAAGGATAATACCCAAGGTTGCTGGGTAAGTTATTCTTGGATGCAACCCCAGCTCTTTTGCTCTTTGAAATATAATATTCTAAGACCTTTTGGAGTGGAAGCTGCTAATTCTTGTGAAATCCTGACTATATTTCTGCAATATTTAAATTATTTTTTTCTTGTGGCTTGCAATATTTCCTCCTTAATTTGGAGTTTTGAAACTCAATTATGACATTCTTATAAGTTTTTTCCCTGGGAATCTCAATTGATGAATGATAGATTTTTTCCTATTTCCACCCTTTTATTCTAGAACTTCAGGGTTATTTTCCTCAATAATTTCTTGTAATACTGTATTCAGATTCTTTTTTTTTTATCATAACTTTCAGGGAGTCTGACAATTCTTATGCCTCTCAACGTGTCCTCCAGATGAGCTTGTCTAATGAGATATGTCAGATTCTCTTCCATTTTTTTCTAGTTTCATCATGTCTTATAATATCTTAGAAACAATTAGATTTGAAGTTGTAGCTAGGGACTACATCTTACTTTTTAATCCACTACACCTAGCAGCACATAGTAGACATTTAACTTTGTGGGAGATGCCTGAGGCAAGTTCCTATTTAGGATACAGATCAGAAAATATGCCAAACTTTCTTGGCTCTTGGTGCTTTCAACATCTCAGTAATTTTTGTTGGTACCCCTAAGTCAAATGAAATACTTCATTGTTCTGCATATTACATATTTAAGTCCAAACAACTTACAAATAATAAGAATTTGTATTCTTTAAACTTAGTGACTATTTAAAAAATACATAAAAATTGAAATAAAAACAATATCTTTATTTCATTCTTAAATAACCACAATTAATTTGGCAGCTAGGTGGTGTGGTAGAGTGCCAAACTCAGAGTTAGGAAGACCTGAATTCAAATTCTACCTCAACTACTCTCTGTAACTAAGTCACTTAACTTTTATTGCCTCTTCTGAAAAAGGGGTTGATATATAGTCCCTATCTCTTAAAGCTGTTATGGAGATCAAATGAAGTAATATATTTAAGTATTATATAAATACTATCTGCAGTTGCTACCACTGCTAATACTACTATTGTTGTTCATTTTTTTTTTCTGTCATGCCCCACTCTTCATGACTTTTATTTGGAGTTTTCTTGGTGAAGTTACTGGAATGATTTACCATTTCCTTCTCCAGCTCATTTTATAGATGAAGAAACTGAAGCAAACAATTAAGTGACTTACCCAAGGTCAAATAGTTTTATTAAAGTATCTGAACTTTGAACTCAAATCTTCCTGACTCCAGACCCAGCATTCCATCCATTGAGTCAACCTAGCTGTCACAGCTATTATGAATAGGCTCTGTGTGTATAAGCCTGTTGGGCATTGCATAATCTCTCAAACCTTGAAATCATATTGAATGGCATCACCCTCTTTTGGGGGGGTTTGCAAGGCAATGGGGTTGAGTGACTTGCTCAACAATTAGGTGTAATTATTAAGTGTCTGAGGCTGGATTTGAACTCAGGTACTCCTGACTCAAGGGCTGGTGCTCTATCCACTGTGCCACCTAGCTGTCCCTTCACCTTCACTTCTGATTCCACAATGGTTTTCTTGCAGTTCTTAGATTTTCATCACAGCAACTGCCAAGACCCCAGCTCTGCCAAGATATGATAGTTATAAACAAGAATGTTAAAAAAAAAGTTTCTTATATAGCGGGTAGAGCACCAGCCCTAGAGTCAGGCTCAAATCTCAGTTCAAATCTGGCCTCAGACACAATAATTACCTAGCTGTGTGGCCCTGGGCAAGCCACTTAACCACATTGCCTAGCAAAAAAACTAAAAAAAAAAAAATAAGGTACAGGTTGCCTAAGCAGACATAAGGATCAGGAACTCAGTCCTTAAGCTTAGGAACAGGGCCCAGTTATATAGTTTTCCCCCATCTCTACTTAGCCCCTTTGAGCAAAACAAGACAGATGTTTGGATGAGTGGGCATAATTGCTTTTCTGCCTAGGAGTCATATACTTGTATTTAGTCCCTTTTCCTTGCAGATATGAGTGAAGTCTCTCTGTCAGACCCTAGGTTTCCCTCAGTATTTGGAGAGAAAGCATTCCCCCCCTCCCTGCAATTTTACTATTTAAAGTTCTTGGGAAAGATTTTAGAAATCATCTATTCAATTCCCTTGTTTTACGGAAGAGAAAATTGAGGCTCCAACAAGGTTAAGTAATTTGACCAAAGCTATCCATATTTTAGCAGAGCTGAGATTTGAACATAGGATTCCCAACTCCAAATTCCATGATCTTTCCTTCAAACCCAATGCCACAGGGCTCAAATCTTCCCCTTACCTCTGTTGTTTTGTTCCCCTTTCTCCTTCCCTTTCTTCTTTTTCTATCCTCATATGATTGAAGGTTATAGAGAGGGGAAGATAGGACTAAATTTTCAGGTCCCTGTCTGGGGAGAATGTTGTGGAAGTATTCTTGCTGATGGATATAACTTAGGTTCTATTTTTAGGGTTTCTCTCTTATTAATACAACTTTGAAGACAAGAGATGAAAATAGGAGTGGGGATGCCCTCCCCAAAACCAGCCTGGAAGTCCCTATGAGAGCAGAGTCAAGTGTCAGAAACTTTTGAGTCTAAAGGAGAAAGTTCAGTCTGAGCAGTCCTGGTGATGCTGGGCCCTGGGCACCAATGGTTCTACATTGGGAACCAGCTTTCCCACCTCTTTCTCTGACTTCTTCCACAGGTCCGCCAGTCTGCCATGACCCTACCTGTACCACCTCCACCTCGAAGGGTGCGGCTCAAGCCCTGGCTGGTTGCCCAAGTGAACAGCTGCCAGTACCCAGGCCTTCAATGGGTCAATGAGGAGCGCAAGCTCTTTTATATCCCATGGCGCCATGCCACCAGGCATGGTCCCACCCAGGATGAAGATGACAACACCATCTTCAAGGTGAGCAGGAACATAAGGGGACAGTGGAGGAGACTGGCAGCAAGGGATTTAGACTTTGGACCCTCATATGTTACCCTAGCCTTGCAGAAAAACTGATGTCATCCCTGCATGCTAAGCTTCACTGCCAATCCAGCAATTGGCTCCTACTCTTTATTATGGATTAAGACTTGGACTTCTACCCACTTCTCCCTCCCACACTTAGAGGATAAGAGTTCCAATGATACATTGATAGGGACAGTAATCCCTCATAGTTATTTTTCTGGTTTCACATACCTATGACACCTATGATTCCTTTTGACAAAAATAGCTCACATTTGGTAGAAAAGGTTAGATTTAGAAGCAATCTTCCAGGGCTGCCTCTGACATTTACTAAGCTGAGTGACTCTGAGCCTCAGAGATGTTAAATGACTTCTCTATATATCACATAGCTAGTAAGTGCCAGAAGGATTTGAACTCAGGGCCCTTCTTATCCTAAGTTTGATTGTTTTCTCTATTCTACTGTGCTGCTTTTCATTTGATCCCCAGTAACGAAGTGGATAGGAAAGATGGACATTGCTCTTCCCATTTTTTAAGATAAGGAAGCTGAGGAATACAGAAATTAAGATTTAACTAATTAATCTGTTAGTAGCAGAGTAGACTAGAAGCAATAAGCGTGTGTTTGAAATTCAACTTAGAAGAGATTTAGGAGTCAGTTTCTGCCTGGAGGAAGGAATGAAGTAAGGGGAAATTTGGGAAGGAGAGAAAAGCTTCCTAAAGGTCCTAGCAGCCCAGCCTTACTTCTTTCAGGTTCTGGGCACCTACTTCTTGACATATTTTGCCTGGTGCCTTGGATCTCTCCTGACATCCCTCTCCCCTACAAAACTTATGGGTACAAAAAGTACCCATTCAGAGACTTCAGAGAAGAGTGGGATCTCTTTGCTTCATTCTTATCCTTGGGCAAGGGTGGGGGGTTGGGGCATCATCCTCATGGTCATCTCTGGACACTTCCCCTCACTCTCCCCACTCCTCCAGGCCTGGGCCAAGGAGACCGGGAAGTACACAGAAGGGGTGGATGAGGCAGATCCTGCCAAGTGGAAGGCCAACCTTCGCTGTGCCCTCAATAAGAGCCGGGAGTTCTGCCTCCGATATGATGGGCCTCGAGACATGCCACCTCAGCCATACAAGATCTACGAGGTCTGTGCCTCGTGCCCTACACCTGCAGGTACTTCCCTTTGCCCCAAGTGGGCCTCTTAGACCCCTAGGGATAAAACCTGGGGGTGGACTCCAGAGTTTGGTCCAAGGGACCCGACTTGGACCCCTCCACCATCATCTGCCTCTGTAGGCTAAAGGCAGCTCTTGTTCCTGATTCCCTGCAGCTGGTTGCCTTCTTCTTCAGGTAGATAATGTGGGAAACAAAGGAATATATGGGTTTACCATGGGTTAATCCCTTCATTTCTTTGAGCCTCAGTTTCTTCATCTGTAAAATGAGGGGGGTTGCAATGGATGACTTTCAAGTTACAGGTCTAGACTATAGGATCAAAAGGAATCATATTATATTTAGCTTTGGAAGTCCATTCTAGCTACAGGCTATTCTAGATGTGATTTCTTCTTTCAGATGAAATCTACAGGATGCTTGGGGAAATGGATTAGGAGAACAGGAGACTAGTTAAGGGACAGAATATTTCTGCTATATGGAGTGTCTACCATTCCCCTCCTCCATGAGTGACTCTAGCAGACTAGGAACTGGTGCTTTTCCAAGTGACCCTGTTTGGTCTGGAATTGGCTGTGGAATTTGTAGATATAGCAGTAAGTTCAGGAACCTCCTGGGGAGAAGAGCGAAGAAGTAGCCTTCCTTGCTGATTTCCTGTGAATGAATATGCATCTATCCCAGTCTTAGTGTGATGCTGTCAGTGTCAATCTCCTCTGTCATCTCAGCTTCCTTAGTGATCATCCTTTGAACCCCCAGACATCACTTCCTCCCATGCTGCCTAGCTTCCCTCCCTTCTTTTTTTTTTCCCTTCCTTCAGAATCCCTGCCTGGGGAAGAAGAAGATGAAGAGGAGGAAGAGGTGAGTTTTGAAATAGAACCAGGTTGAGGTGGGGAGTGGGGATGCCTCTAAGCTTTGTCTGCAGATTTGGACACTTCTTAAGAAGTTGTCCCTCCCCCTTTGCTCTAAAAGTCTACATTCAACAAGTCATTCCACATCTCCATGTGAGACTTTTGGGATATAGAGTAGTTAGACCCAGTTTTCAAGGTGCTTGCAATCTACAGGGAGAAAAAGACAAGCCCATAATAATAAATGCTAGCATTTACATGGTTTCAACTGCCAAGCACTTTATATATTACTTCATTTGTTTCACACAATGACCCTATGAGCTATTGTCATCTCCATTTTGCAGTTTGAACCTAAGAGAGCTTAAGTAACTTACCCAGAGTCATATAGCTAATCAATAGCTAAGGTGGAACTTGAACTCAGGTCTTCCTGGCCCCAAGTCCATCACTCTCTCCACTCTTGCCACGACTGTAATGTAAAGGAGAACATGAGAATTGCCTTGGCAAAGTGCTATGAGAAATCTAAAAAGAGGGAAAGATACACTCCCTTTCCTCTATGCATACAGATTCCTTCAGGAGTTTTCTCTTCAGCTTAGACCTCTCTTCTGAGCCCCATTCCCCACTTGGATGTCCCACTGGTGTTTCAAGCTTAGTTTGTCTCAAGACATTCTTACTACTTTCCCCATGAGCCAGTTCTTTGTGTGTTTACTATTTCAGGGCCACAATTGTTCCTTCTGCCTCCCATGTCCAAACCTTAATGACACTGTCATTTCTTGTCTTACAACAAAACCATTTTACAGAGTTCCATAGTCTACATTTCTGTCTCTCATAGCTATTTCAGTCTTCTTGTTCCCACTATATACTAACATTCCAGTTCTCATCCTCATCATTACCTGCTTCCATGATTTCAATAGCTCACTAACAGGTTCCCATTTTTATACCCGGCCCATCCCTATCTCAACCCAAATCTATTCCTATGCATAGATCTGTTTACATTCCTCTATTCAAATATCTTCAGTGGCTCCAAATTGCCTGCCAAATGAATAAAGTTTAAACTGCTTGCCTAGCATATTCTGCTGCTATCTTAGCTTTTTTCTCAGTCGGTCTTCCATATATCTTGTGATCCAACCAAACTGAACTGATCCCTGTCTTCTGTACATATCTTGTACATTCTTATCTCAGTGCCTTTGTTTATGCTGTTCCCTACACTTGAAATGCCTTTTCATTTGATAAATTCCTATCCATCCTTTATATGCCCACCTCAAATTTATCAATTTATCAAGTGCTTACAAGTATGCCAAGCACTACACTGGAGACATAAGAAAAAGCAAAGACACTTCCCATTTTACATTTTAACTCAAGTGCCATCTTGTCCTAGAAGCTTTCTCTGAGAGTCCACTCAAAGGGACAATGACCCTTTCTTTTTCCCCTGAAAGCTCAAATGAAATACATTAGGAGAAGTGGGCAAGGAGATGAGAGGTAGAGAGGAAATACCACTGCATAGATGATAAATGTGTATTGGACATTTATATGTAAATACATGTGTGTGTCTGTATTTCACATAATCTTCTTCCCCTCCCCCCCCCACCTCTCTCTCAAGATCCAAGAAGGAAAGGTCCATGTTCTAAATAAAATTTATCATCTCTGGAGCCTAACCTGATTCTTTAAACACAATAGGAAAGCTTCTCCAGATTTTTGAGAAGCCAGAATGAGAAGAGATCAGGGAGAGTCTTGATCTGTCTGGAGGCCAGGAAGGCATAGGAAAGGAATTTGATGCCAGATTGTGAAGTCCTTTGAATGCTAGAGGGGTTTGTACTTCATTTAGTAGGTGATGGAAAGCCATCAACATTTTTTCTTTCTGGTAGGATACTTTTCCCATTTTGGAGGGGAATTCTCCTGAACTCTCCAAGTTTTCTCCCAAGGATTCTTTCTACCAATGCCTCTGATGTATGTTCTTTTTCCTTTCCAAAGTGGCTTCTTCATATACACAACAATCTTGTGAGAGAGTTAGAGCAGATAAAACTATATTCATTGGACAAATGAGACTGAGTGATTTGTCCATGATCATCACTTGACAGATCTAGGTCTTGCTAGCTCAAGTCCAACAAAGGCAGAAGGCAGGATCAGTTACTGTGTTCCATATGTATCATCTCAGCATTTACATCCTAATATCAAAATAACAGTGATTTATTTTTCCTTCTCTCTTCCCCACTAGCTACAAAAGATGTTGCCATATCTGAGCCTCAAAGGTGGGGCATGGGGGCTTGGTGTAAAGAAAAAAATCCTTAGGGTACCAGAGGTACTGTGGTCAGGTTGGGGAGGGGGGAGGGAAGGCCTGAATTCTTGACTTTGGTTGCAGAGACTGGGATCTGGGGTTTTCTTGGGAGGGCTCCTGGGGAGGGGGATTAATGACTATTTTGGGTTTTTTTGGACTACAGAACAACATACCTCCTCCATGGTCCCCTATACTTTGCCGAAGGAAGAACAGAAGTGGCCCTCTACCAGTCTTCAGCCACCTCTTGGGCTGGGACCCTCCCCTCCTGAGCCTACCATTCTGGGCCCCTCTGCTAATTTTGGGGAGCTGATTCCCGAAGACCATGCTGCCAACTTGGCTCCTGAACAACAAGGGCTTCCCGGTCTGCTTATCAGTCCCCACATGTTGCCATGTAAGGACCTCTTAGCTTGAATTGGAGAGGGTTAAGAGAAGAGGAAGGAATAGAAGACAGCTAGATCTGGCTAGACTAAATGAGGGTTTCTTTGCTTGAGAAATCATATGATTCTTAGATTTAAGAGGGAGCAAGGTCCTTGGAATCAGAGCCAAAGCATCCTCTTCAACAAGTCGTCAGTAAACACTGGTGAAATGCCTACTTGGTATCAGATACTGGTAAGCACTGGGGATATAAGAGCTAAAGACGGTTCCTACTCTCAGGGCATGATCTATTGAGAGAGACAGCATGAAAACAAAGCATGTAAAAAATCTAAACAGCTTAATTTGGAAATAATCTCAGAGGGAAAAAAAACACTCATGTATTAAGAAGGATCAAGGGCCACAATATGGGACTGAGGTTGGGAGGGTGAATCCAATGGCATTATTAGGAAAGGAAAAACAAAGTTGAGAGGGAAGGAGAAGGTAGATTGATGTAGGATGAAGACAGATGGGGTTGTCTTAACTGTGGCAGGAACTGGGATTAAGGAAAGTGGATGCTCACGTGGAACCTGGGGGTTGGTTGGGTTGTCCCCTTCTCACAGTAACAGACCTGGAGATCAAGTTTCAGTACCGAGGACAGCCACCCTTTTCCCTCACCATCAGCAACCCCCAGGGTTGCCGCCTCTTCTACAGCCAGCTGGAGGCTACCCAGGACCAAGTGGAACTCTTTGGGCCAGTGAGCCTGGAGCAGGTGCGTTTTCCTGGTCCAGAGGGCATCCCTAGTGAGAAGCAGCGCTTCTATACCCACCAGCTACTGGATGTGTTAGACCGAGGCCTTATCCTGCAGCTCCAGGGTCAGGATCTCTATGCCATACGTCTTTGCCAATGCAAAGTGTTCTGGAGCGGACCCTGTGCCACACCTTCTGCCATACCACGACCCATCCAACGAGAGAAGAAGACAAAACTTTTCAGTCTTGAGCAGTTCCTCAGTGGTGAGGCCAGCTCTCTACTCTCCCTGCTATCTGGCTTTTCTTTTCCCTTTTTCTTTTGACACCCATCTGGTCCTAAAACCTGGTGCTTTTGTCATGAGCATTTGTTCCCCCACTGACCATTCTGGATGTTGAAGGAAAGGGACTAGGTCTCACTTACAGTTGCCTCTTGGCTCTATTCTCTATCCTAGAGCTGATCCTATTTCAAAAGGGCCAGACCACAACTCCACCAGCCTTTGAGATTTTCTTTTGCTTTGGGGAGGAATGGCCAGACAGAAAACCTAAGGAGAAGAAACTCATTACGGTACAGGTAGGTATGTGTTGAACAAATAAGTCCAACTACTTCACGACCTGATCACTTTCCTTCTTTCCAGTCTTCTTACATTACTCCCCTCGTTACTTCCCCTAAAGCTCCAGCTCCAATCTCTCTGTGCCTTCCATATCTAGAATGCTCTCCTCCCTCCCACCCTCTCCTAGATCCCCTGGCTTCCTTTAAGACTACTCAAGCCATTCTGGACAGCAGTTTGTAACTATGCCCAATGGACAATAAAACTGTGCAGACCCTTTGAAACAGCAATACCATTGCTAGGTCTGTATCCCAAGGAGTTCTTTAAAGAAAATCCACATGTACAGAAATATTCATAGCAGCTCTTTCTATAGTGGCAAAGATTGGGGAATGGCTAAACAAACTGTGGCATATGAATGTGATGGGGTACTATTGTTCTGTGAGAAATCATGAGCAGATGGGTTTCAGAAAAGCCTGGAAAAATGTACATGAACTGATGCTGGGTGAAGTGAGCAGAACCCAGAACATGATACTCAATAACAGCAACATCGTGTGATGATCAAGTATGATAGACTTAGCCTCTCCCAGCAATTCAGGGATCAAGGACAATTCTAAAGGACTTGTAATGGAAAATACCATCCACCTCCAGAGAAATAACTATGGAGTTTGGATACAGACCAAAGTCTACACTTTTTAAAATGTTTTCTTTTTTTTTCTTTCTCATGGTTTTCCCCCACTTGTTCTGATTCTTCTTTCAGAACATAACTAATATGGAATTATATTTAACATATCTGTTAGTGATGATGTTTGTCCTTCATTCTCTAAGAAGATCATGGCATCAGGGAGGTGATGTCATGACAAGCATATGAATGGGATTTGAGTGAGGGGGGCTGTGCTGAGTCATCAGCCTCACTTTCTCCTCTGAACCATCTAGGTCTAATGGTCAGATGGGAATCAAGGTGATTGGAGATAAGTAGCTCTGGATCTGAGGTAATTAGGGTTAAGTGTCTTGCCCAAGGTCACACAACTGAGGTTGAACCTAAACTCAGGTCTTCCTGATTCCAGTCTAGAGTTCTATTCACTGTACTACCTAACTACTAGATGGGAATCAGGAAGACTCATCTGACCCCAGGCAATTCACTGAACTGTTTACCTCAGTGCCTTGTCTGGAAAATGAACTGGAAAAGTAAATGGCAAACTACTCTAATAAACACAATTTTCACGGATAATATATGAAATTAGTCCCCAAAGGATGGGGAGGGGGAGGAAAGGAAGGAAGGAAGGAGAAGAATGTGGGTTTCAAAATCTTACAAAAAATTAATGTTGGAAAACTAGCTTTATGTGTGATTGGAAAAACATAAAATTTAAGGCCTCCAGGAAGAGGCCTTTTTAAGTTTCCACAGCTACTAATGCTTTCCTCCATCTTCTTGTGATTCCCATCCATAAGGATGTTCTTAGTAGATTGTAGCCTATGGAAGGACATGTTTTTGCTCGGCACAGGGTCTAGCACATAAGTGCTTATTGATTGACAAGGGTCTGTTTCCTTATCAACAAATTGGATCATTCTTGAGATCTCTTGCTGCACAGAATCCTGTGATCCCTCCCCGTGCCTCAACTTTTTCTTCAAGGATCATCAAGAATATTGATGTAGTCACTCAAAGCATTCCTATCTCCTTCCCATTCCTCTCCTCCAGGTGGTACCTGTAGCAGCTCGGCTTCTACTAGAGATGTTCTCAGGGGAGCTTTCCTGGTCAGCCGACAGCATCCGCCTACAAATCTCAAACCCAGATCTAAAGGACAGGATGGTAGAGCAGTTTAAGGAGCTACATCACATTTGGCAGCGACAGCAGCGCCTGCCACCTGCCCCCTCTGCACCTCCTGGACAGGGCCTTTCTACTGGCACAGGGCCCTGGCCCATTCACCAACTTGGCATGCATCCATGAAGCTACTGCTCATCACCCATCCCTCACTAGCTTTTACACAAGATCTTGGCCCAGTGCTCTAAAGACCCAGTGGCCACTTTTAGAGTCAGGATGAGCTAGGCCTTGTATGTTGAAGAGGGCTTTGTGCTCAGAGGGAAAGGGGTTAGGATGGCAAGTCTCTTGGTTCTCCCTATCAGCAGGAGCTAGTAGGGAAGATGCCCAATTCTGGGCTGCCAGTGTCACCAAGTTGCATTAGGCAAAAAGCAACCAACACTTGATATGGAAGGCAAGGAGCAGGAGATTTCTGGGACCTTGTAAGGAAAAGGCAGTGCTTTCCAGATAGGAAGACTCCCTTTTCCATTCTTCCCACTTTCAATAGAAGGGGGGGGGGGAAGTGTTGCCAGCCAAGTGACCCTCAATAGAGGACATTAGCAGTTCACAGGAGCTGGGAGATCTATTTCAACAGATTCCTCATGGGATCTACAGTTTTACTTATTCCTAGAGAAACACTTTTGTTTCCCAAAAGAAGCCACAGTTTAAGGTGGTAGCTACTCCCATTTTTGAGGGCATAGCAAACAGCTAAAGTAGGAAATGGGATTTTGTAATATAATTTTAAATTGCATTGAAAGTGAGCTATGGCTGATAAGCCATATTAACATTAAAGAATTAGATTTATTGACACGTCTGAATTGCTTTTGTTTCTAGTATCACTCTGCCCCCCCCAACTCCCATCTGATGTTGACCAGGACAGAACATCTTGCTTCAAGACAGAATGTCCCCAGAGCAGCTCTGCTTTCCAACCAAATATGGTGAAGCAACTGACTACTTAGGATTCCTTACCTAATTCCCACCACAGTAAGTGGTATCTCAGGGATGGTCATCATCTTGAGCTTTTCATCACCCACTATTGTTCTATCTCCACAACCCTGAAAATGTATGTAATTGAACATCATCTCCAGTCTTTCCATTTCTCTCATTCTCTGACCTTTGCAACTTCCAGTCCCTCTGCCCCCCTCCCTATTTTCCCAGGACATAACCCTGCTCTAGATTTACTTTCCTCTCTTGCAAATCTCTTTTTCATCTTTGGCTTTTGGTTCCTTTGAACAATCATGTGCCTTTTTTCTGCTCTTGTTGGATCTTTGTCTTCAGATTTCAGTGGTTCCATGTTACCCTTGGAATAAAATATATACTTGTTGGACATTTACATCTTTTACAACCTAGCTCCAACTTCCTAGGCTGGTTATACATGTTTCATCACAAATATCAGCCAAACTAGCTCTTCTCACTTTTGCAATGAATGATCTTTCCAAGCCCAACTCAGGATCTCCCCCAATAGGGCCTTTTTTGATTCACTTTCACCAGGCAAGTTCTCTTCAACTCTAGTCTGTTGGTGGATTGCTTGATTAAAGGTAATGTCAAGGTAACAGAAACATAAGGGTGATGATCAAGTTTAATGGACTTGCCCATTCCATCAATGCAATAATCAGGGACAATTTTAGAGCACCTGCAACGGAGAATACCATCTGTATCCAGAGAAAGAACTGTGGAGTTTAAACAAAGATCAAAGTCTATTACTTCAACTTTTTTTAAAAAAAAGGTGTACTCTTCCACTTTAAAAAAAAATGTCTTATGTACCACATAATTTTGCTATCTCTAATATTTTATTTTCTCCTCAAGGATATGATTTCTTTCTCAACACATTTAATTTCAAACAATGCATAGCATGGAACAATGTAAAGATTACCAGACTGCCTTCGTGTGTGGGGGGATGGGGGTGGAGGGAGGGAATGCTGAGTGGGAGAAAAATTGTAAAATTCAAAACCTTACCAAAAATTATAGGTAGAAACTACTATCATATATAACTGGCAAACAAAACATTAATAAAAAAAAAAAAGGTAATGTGAAGAGAGTACTAATGTGGGGGAAGCAGGAATTTATGTTAAAAGATCAATCCATCAAGCTTTAAAGAAAACTTGTGTCACCACAGTTTATATGAAGATGTAAACAAAATTTGTGCTATAAGTTGTACTGTTACATGCTTCAGATCTTAGGCACAAAACACATCAAATGTCTGAACGATGATGACTTTTATGACCATTGCATCCTTGATAACACTCTGCTTCAGTAGTAAAAGAATCCTCATAGCAAATGTTTCTAGTATCCTGTCCCTCAGGGATTATGTACAATTCACCCTGTCAGCCTTGTTGTAGTGGTTGGGACAGTGGTATCTGACTCTTGTGACCCTATTTAGGGGTTTCTTGACAAAGATAAGGAGTGGTTTGCCATTTCCTTCTGCATCTTATTTTACAGAAGAGGAAACTGAGACAAACTGGGTCTTCCCAGAGTAACACAACTAGTGTATGTCATAATTGAACTCAGATCCTCCTGATTTGAAGGCTAGCACTCTCTCCAGTGTGCCTCATAGCTACCCATTTATTTTCAGTTACATTTCATCAACACAGCATGAGTTATATTCATTTATTTTTTAAAATATATTAATGTGGGTGCAGCTAGGTGGTGCAGTGGATAGAGCACAGGCCCTGGGGTCAGGAGTATCTGAGTTCAAATCCGGCCTCAGACAATAATTACCTAGCTGTGTGGCCTTGGGCAAGCTACTTAACCCCATTGCCTTGCAAAAAAAAAAAAACAACCCTAAAATATATTAATGTGGGGTAGTTGGTAGCATAGTGGATAGAGTACAAGCCCTAAACACGTGAGACCCCAGACACTTGATATTACTACTCACAAAAGCTGTGACCTTGGGCAAGTCACTTAATCCATTGTCTTGCAAAAATACAATGATTCCTGGAAATTCAAAGCAGCCTAAGACCTTTTATACTACATACTTTATTATACACTTCCACTTGCTATTAAATCTTCTCTACCTAATCTTTAAATTGCTGTTTAATCAAAGTAACTTTTTTTCCCAAACATTTAGGGAGAACAAAGTAGTGGTAGGGCAATGGGCTACTGCGATTAATATGCATTTAGGGTTGAGTGACAGCTAAATCTTGTCTGAGGTCAAATCTGAACTCAGGTCCTCCTGACTCCAGGACCAGTGTTCTATCCACCACACCATCTAGCTGCCCCCTAATAATATGCATTTTTCAAAAGGGTTTCCCCTTCATTCTTTCCCAACTGCCCCTGTTGTGGATGCTATGTCACCCACACTATTTCATGTACATTCTATATTTAATGACCTGTAAAAATGTTGTCTCCCCTTAATAGAATACAAAATTCCTAAGAGGGAGGATATCGTTTTTCTATTTGTATCCTTAGTATTCAGCAAACAGTGGGCACTTAATGCTCCTGGATAATATGATGCTGCAAACAGTCATTCTGACAAAGACAAATATATTAACTTCACTGCTGCAGAAAGAGTCGAATTGACATAACTCCACCTGTCACTGGAAAACCAAGCAATCTTTTTTCCATTTTAACTAGAGCCTACTTAATCTGGCTTCGTATCTGCATAAACACAGGTCACAAAATCCACTATACATCTGAAGTTGCAAAAGACTTTTTCCTCTCTACAATGTCAAAGTTAGTTTCCACATTGGTAAAAGGTTCATGCTATTGTCCAAGACTAAAGCACAATTAAGATACACTCCCACCAAATTAGTTAAGACCCTGTTGGGGAAAGGAAATGGTCAATTTTTTAAAGCTATTTCTTTTAAAAATCACGCCCCCCCCAAAAAAAAGCTGAGAGCTTTCTCTATCAAAAAGTTCAGTATCAAGTCTCCTGCTCATTAATAAATGTCCCTATAAATAAGTCTTTGCTAGTAACCCACAATTATCAACACATATTGTAATGGATATTGTTTTAGTCATATACCTGCAGCTCTGTGGAGAATACATTGGCACATTAGCAATTTTTCACAAAGGGACTACAATAGCCAATGTAAACAGACTCCCCAGTTAATTTCCCCTATCCCTCCTGTTTCCAAATAGTACTGAACTCCTGGATGGGCAAAGACCAAGGGCTGCTACCACTGTGGCTCCAGTTAGTTCTGTCAGTGTTATTTTTGAAAAATTCTAAATGCTCATCAGCTGAAACTGGGGAGTCAAGCACAGGAGATTTTCACCTCATAAGAAATGCCTGGTTGAAGTTATTTCCCCCATAACCCAGGATCAACAGTGCTCATAAATTTTGAAGCTAGCCACTAATTAGATACACAGGTCAGATTACAGTTGATGGCAGAAAAGTAGAGATTACATAAGCCTTCCTCAAAAGACTAGCCCTCATCCTTTAAAGATACAGTAGAAGCATAATAAATGCTAGCTGATAGGGGATAATTAAGAATCTGATTACTAAAAAGGATGGAAAAGTATTTAAGTGCTTAGTTTGCCAAGCACTGTACTAAGTGCTGGAGATATAACAAAGGCAAACAAGACCCACTTCTCCACCATCTTCCATCATGGAGCCTACACCTCCCCCCAGTGATGCTGGTTCTGATCAGGGACCCTTTCCACCTTATCTTGCCTGGCACCAAGGTCACTATGTCACTTTCTTGTCATCTCCATAATGGTGATCTGGGATGCTATTATTCTGTAAGAAATGATGAGCAGGCAGATTTCAGAAAAGCCTGGAAAGACTTGCTTGAACTGACTCTGAGTGATATGAGCAGAACCAGGAGAACATTGTACACACTAACAGCAACATTATAAGATGATCAACTATGATGAACTTTGTGTTCTCCTCAACAACACAGTGCTCAAAGACAATTCCAAAAGACTTGTGATGGATAATGCCATCCACATCCAGAGAAAAAACTATGGAGTCTGAAAGCAGACTAAAGCTTTTTTAAACAATTTTTTTCATTTTCCCTTGTTATGATTTTTTTCACTATATGACTAATGTGGAAATGTTTTAACACAACTGTACATGTATAACCCATATACAACTACTTGCTGTCTTGGGGAAGGGGAAGGAAAGGGGAGAGAGAGAGAGAGAGAGAGAGAGAGAGAGAGAGAAATGTGAACTCAAAAATCTTACAAAAAAATGTTGAAAACTATCTTTATACATAAATACAAAAAACAAAGAAAAAAATGAAGGTAATCACAGCACCCCTAACTACAGATGTGTTGAACATTACACACCTCTGGTGTTTTATCAGTTGGCATAGATACTCTCCCCTCCATCAAGATAATAAGAAATGAGACATTAAGGTAAAAATTGAGTGACACTGGGACCAGGTCCTTAAGAAGGATGAGAACTATTATAGCCTATAGCAACACCCTAGGCAGAAGAGCTTGTCCTCTATTTGTAAAATGACCAGTGTTAATCTAGACCTTTTCAAGGAGGGGGGCAGAGAGTGAGAAAAATTAGGGGAGAAAGGGTCAAACAGAGAAGTAGTTAAGACAGAAACAAATTAACATTTTAAATTTATTTTTTGGTTGTTTTTTCAGTTTATTTTGTTGTTGTTGGTTTGTTCTCGAGATGGCTACAACACCAGACGGAACAATGCGCTCAAGTCCAATACCTGTGCAGGGCTACACTGCTTTGAAATGTTAAGATCTTCTTTTGGTCCTCCCCACCCCCATCAAATAATTTTCAAATCTTTGAATAAAATAGTTATTGGTCAGCCCCGTAAAACCTCTTTAAACCTCACCCCCCCCCTTTCCTCTTTCCCATATTTGGGAAAAAAAAGAAAAAATACCTCAAAATTTTTTTTAAAAAAACACCTAAAAAAGAGAAAATTTATATATATATATAGATATATATATATAATATATATATATATGACTCCCCCAGTTTTGGATCTTCTCCACGAGGCTGACAACTACTGGATGAGCCAGATGCAAGTAGACTTAGGGTCTGAATGGGGCCAGAGTTGGGGTGGGTTTGAACTTTGATGCTCCCATCCTCCCCTGACTTACTGGTGAACCGCATGTACAGGTCAGGACTAGCTCTAGCTCTCTTGCTCATTGTTCCTTGTCTGAACATCAAGTTTAAAGGGGGAGAGAATTGGAGGGTGGGAGAAATCCTTACTCCACTTGGATCCCTGCCCCCAACAAAATAAAACAAAGTATTCCCCCCCCAAAAAAAACTCCCAACTAAACACCTCCAAGATGTATTTTTTTTTCCTGCTTCTCCAGTGCAGCAATTTGGTTAATTCATTTCAATCCCCACATTTCCTTAAGTAATTCTGTTGTGTGATTTTTTGTTTCATTTCACAGAAAGTTTGCTACTTTTAGTGTGGTGTTTCTGGGTTTTTTTGTTGCCAGGCAAATGTTTCTCTTCAGGTTTCCATTTACTTTTCCTTTTTTTTTTTTAAATATTTTTTCCCCTTCTAAAAATGAGTCCATCAGGAAACCACCAGCATCCCTCCCACCATGCTGGACAGGCTGCAGCCATCCTTTAAAACAAAATCATCTGATTTGCCCTCTCACTCAAACAGGAGCTTCCCCACAGGACTGCCCCCGGAGGCCAGAGTCTCTCCCTGTTTGCTGGGACAGCACTGATGAAAGGGTGTGAAAGTCCCTCCGCCACAAGGAAGGTTTCTGATTGTGAGACACATTCTTGTTTTCCATTTTCCTGTCTTCTATTAAAAGACATTCCTGGGTAAAAACAAAGAAGGTAAGTGATTATCAGTGCAGAGTCAACTTTGCCAAGAACTAGGTCATAGGCAGTGCCAGAGATATTCTCTGAACTGGCCTGTCAGGCTCAGCTATCGCTACTCTCTGTCGTCCTACAACTAACTTCCACTCTGACTCAATCATTAAATCTGTGACTAGAGACTAAGACCAAGAAGATTTCTGTCTGAAGCAGAAGGGTCTTCACATCACTTAAAAATAATTAAATGTCCATTCTGTGCTTAACAATGAACTCCTCAAATCCTGATGGTACCAGATATATTCAAGCCATTTAAGAAGATAAACTGGGAAAAAAACAAACACAGACCATCCCTTTCAGGAGATGGTCACTCTAAGACCTTGGAATCCTACCAAGCCATTCAAAATGTCCTCTTAGGAAGATAAGCTATAGACCCATGAAAGAATTGCTTTTTTTCTTTTCAGCTAAGAAAACAACATGAAGTTAACTGGTACCACAGGAAAAAAATACCCTGGAGTGGGCGTTGGCCTTGTGCTCCTGGACTGTTGAGCTTTCTTTGCTTGAAAATTCAGCAAAGAATTCTCCAGCTAAATGGAAGAAGCCAGTAGCAAGCAGACTGAAAGCCTTTGCTTTGGCTTTCGTCAAAACTTTCAGTGTTGCTTTCCAATTATCAGAGTAGAAATTTTGCTTATCATGAAAACTCAGACTGATAAGGAGTTCATAGATTTAAATCATACTTAAGGCAGTGCTTCTGCCCAAACCCATCAAGGTTCTTCATGCCCCAGTCATCTACTTCACAAAACACAAACATGATTAAAAGAATCCTAATTGTTTGTCAATCTGTATCCTTATGTGCAGTTTAATGGTCCCAATTTCTGCCTTTTTAAATATTTTTCCCCTTCTAAAAATGAGTCCATCAGGAAACCACCAGCATCCCTCCCACCATGCTGGACACAGGCTGCAGCCATCCTTTAAAACAAAATCATCTGATTTGCCCTCTCACTCAAACAGGAGCTTCCCCACAGGACAATTTGCTAAGAATAATGTGTGTGTGTGTGCTGTGTATGTCTGTGTCTGTGTGTTTAATAAAAGGAAGAGGGGGAGAGAGAAGGGATTGCCTGGAAAAGTCTAGGACAGGTCAGGTCAATGCTGCCCACACTTGGCTCAATTAAGAAGAAAGTGACAATTTATATTCTATTATCTATCTATCTATCTATCTATCAATCTATCTATCTATTTATCTATCTATCTCTATCTACGCACTGGGCAGAATAACTCACCTGGGAGACAGGCACAGAACAGAAGCTCAAGCTATCGAAACAACCTGGTGAAATCCCTCAAGGCCCAGCAGACTTGTTTACATTCCTCAGCACTGTCAAGAAAAAAGAACATCCAGCTTTAGTGGTGAGAAGAGAGGAAGAAAAGGCAGAGCAGTTAAAATCGTGCTGCCTGAGTATTCCAACTCAGTCAGATTCCAGCTTGAGAGTTCCTTGACCCCATCTCACATTTCTGCTTGAACTGGAAGTTTTATAAAGAATGTGTCTTTTCTGGTGCAGATCTTGATACAAATGCCTGCTACGCAAGTTGTAAAAACAAAAATTAAGTTTACTCTATTGAGGTTCTGTTTTCTTTCTATCCTAACTTGATGTTGCATTATATTCTCCTCTATTCACATTAGTATAATTTAGGCTACAAAAGGTCAGAGAAACCAAGTCTACATCAGTCATTGATTTTCTAGCTCAACAGGCTCTTCAGGATTTTTTTCTGAAGGAGGGGAGAGAGGAGTTGGGGCATGTTGAGCAGCAAGCAGCAAGAGGAGGAGGAAGTTGGAGATGGTCCTCAAGTAAAGAGCAGAGCTTCCTGAGGGGCCCATCAACACTTACTTTAACATAACTTACATTAACAAAGCACTGTTTGGCACAAAAAAAGTGACTAAGACACTGAAACAGGAACTGAGGTCCAGATAACAAAATGGGCCCAACCTCAATAATCTGGCAGAACTGGCCTAATACAGATTAAGGAGCAACAGAGAGAGTTCTGGCATCATCTTCTGAATATCCTCATGCTTGGAATGTTCAGGTTACCAATACCCCTACAGGCATGGGTCTTATGTTCACAAGTTTTCCTTTTAGTTTGGAGCAAGTGTTATCAAAGGGGGAAAGTACAAGGAAAAACAGAATAGGATAGAAGAGAGAATAAAAATTAATGCTTTAAGCATCTATATTCCAATTTTCCTACATCATGTGAATCTTTAAATATCAGAACCCTGATCTGAATAAAAAGTAGAATCTTGCAGTTATCTTCCATTCCTGTAACCTAGAA